>NC_084460.1:249744827-250047857 GCF_027409185.1 Cynocephalus volans
AACAAAGTTCACCCTTTTAAAGTATACAATACAGTGGTTCTTAGCTTCTTCACATAGTTGTGCAACCAGTGCCACAATTGATTTTCGAGCATTTTCATCACCCCAAAAAAGAAACCCCACAACCATCAGCAGTCACTCCTTATCTCCCCCCAGTGCCTCCCGCCCTAGACAGCCACTAATCTATTTTCTGTCTCTGTAGATTTTCCTGTTCTGGATATATATATTCATATAAATGGACTCATGCAGTCTGCGGTCTTTGTTACTTACTTCTCTCACTTTGCATAATATTTTTGGATTCATCTGTATTATAGCACATATCAGTACTTTATTTCTTTTTATTGCTAAATAATATTCCACTGTATGGATATACCACATTTTGCATATCCATTTATCAAACGATGGACATTTGGGTTGTTTCCACTTTTATGGCTATTATGAATAATGTTGCTATGACCATTTATGTACAAGTTTTTGTGGATATATATTTTTATTTCTCTTGGATGTATACCTAGGAGTGGAATTGCTGGATCATTTGGTAACTCTATTTTAATATTTTTAAGAACTGCCAAACTGTTTTCAAAGTGGCTGAACCATTGTGCAATTCTACCAGCAATGTATAATTTCCAATTTCTCTACATCCTTGCCAACACTTATACATACATTTATTATAGTTTTTTTATTATAGCCATTCTAGTGGGTTTGAAGTGGTCTCTCATTGTGATTTTGATTTTGATTTTCTTAATTACTGATAATGTTAAGCATCTTTTCAAGTGCTTATTGGCTATTTTTATAACTTCTTGGGGGCAATTTCTATTCAAATCCTTTGCCACTTTTTAATTGGGTTTTTTGTCATTTTGAGTTTTAAGAGTTCTTTATATATTCTAGATAGATACAAGTCCCTATCAGATATATGATTTGCAAATATATTCACTTATTCTATGGGTTGTCTTTTTACTTTCTTAATGGTGTCCTTTGAAGCACAAAAGTTTTTAATGCTGGTGAAGTCCAGTTTATCTATTTTTTTGTCTTGTGCTTTAAGTGTCATACCTAAGAACTCTTTGAGTAACCAAATGACATAAGGACTTACTCTTTTGTTTTCACCTAAGAATTTTAAAAATAGTTTTAGCTCTTATATTTAGGTCTATGATCCATTTTGAGTTAGTTTTTATGCATGGCATAAGGAAGGGGTCCAACTTCTTTCTTTTGCATGTGGCTATCTAGTTGTCTCAGCACTATTTCTTAAAAGATTATTTGATTCTCCATTTCATTGTCTTGACACCCTTGTCAAAAATCAGTTGAAAATAAAGTTAATGATTTATTTCTGAACTCTCAATTCTATTCTATTGATTCCCCAGGTATCTTGACACAATCTGATGATAATTCTTGAAGACCTTAATACCAAGACTGGTGTTATCTTGGGAAATTTTGTCTTATAAAGCCTGTCTCTCTTGAGCAATCTCTCAGAAATGGTAAGGCAAAATAGGAAGGTTATAATTCTAAATCCTACCCAGAATGTATGACTGATAAGCAATCAATGCAATATTATTAACTGAACACAATAATAAATAACTTCTTGAGCCAAAAGAAAAAACTTCTGGTCAAACTCATTAATTACTACAACATTATGACATGAGACAGTCTCTGGAATAAATAGGGGAGGATTACACCTTCTATCTCCAGATAAAAATCTGCTTTTAGTATTTTCTTCATAAGAGATAGGTTCCATGACTCTCTAGAAAATTATATTTATAATTATAATAAAAATATTTGTTTTCATCCTCAATACCTGTTGTCAGTCTGATCGTGCATATTATTACAGTGTTGAGTTTGAGAGAATGAAGACAGGAATGAGAGCGGCAAGTCTCTTCAGTTCCTCGATTGACTTGATGAGGTTTAGGATTTGATAGAACTTTGCACATAGGTCTTCTGGGAAACCCCCACCAGCACCACCACTCGTATATGTCATGTGAAAAACAGCACGATGCATGGGAAAGATTCCCAGAGAGAGAATCAGGGAAAGATGTCATATAGAGTGACATCACTTAATTATCCTATCTGAGGAAGAAAGGAAGGAAGGGACAAAAAATCAGCCATGCTTTCTTTTGGCCTGATAAAGAGAAAACCTGGCAAAGTTATGAAAACAACAACACACATGAAGATCAGGTTATGGTCATCCAGATTCTTTCTATGAACAAAATTCTATAAACTTTCATCTCCTCTCTTGATAGAAGTATAAATTTTGACATTTACTAGTAATTGCCAAACAAAACCAATTTGGATTCTTTAAATATTTTGTGAGAGTAAGGAACAGTACCATTTCCTTAGATTTCCTTCCTTCTCAGTTTTGAACTAAAACAAATTTAATTTGTAAGCAAAATGTAATCTGCTTTAAATGAAAACAGATTATAGGTCTCCCAAGAGGGCTGTGGCATGAAGTCTCTATTGGAGTCCATTTTTACTGTTTTATTTTAATGTTTCTAGTTATGATGACGAAGGTGATTAACACAGTGAAAATACAGCTATTAAGGTCTAGAATGCTGTGTCTTGTAGGAACAAACTGCAGAGGATACAGAGGCAACAATGACCCTTCTCTTGCAGAAGGGGTGGGATATAATCTCTGAAGAAGGTTTTAAAGAATACTGTTACCCTGAAAAGGATAATTCATCCACTCATTCATTGGACACGTATTGCTCACCTTCTAAGTACCAGATAATTTTAGGTTGTGGAGATAATACAACAAACAAAGCAGGGCCTGGGCCATCGTAAAACTTAAATTCCAGTAAGTTTTCTCTATAAAATGGAAAGAACTGTAAAACAGTCAGTCCTACATCTTAACTGAGGGGAGACTAAGTTACAGCATTGTTTATGTTACAGCAAAGAAGATTTACACTAGCACTAAAGAATGTTCTAGTGTAGAGCTTGGTAAGGCCCTGAACTTGGTCCCTTAATATTAAATTATACATCTATAGAGAGAGAGAGCACTTTTGTTCAAAAGATTTAGACGACACCACTCTGCAAAGCAGGCCATATACATCACTGTTTTCTTCAGCCAGGCCCTAAACTTAACGTGGAAGGAGTGGGACTCAGGAGACAAGACTTTGAAAGAATTGGCAGGTGAAAAATGATGAACTTAGCATTTTTAATAGTGCACACAAACTGCTTTTGAAAAACAGCTTACATTTCACCGATGTATTTCAATGTCGGAGTATATTTAGTCACTTTTCATCTAGTAAGACACCAAATGTGTACATTTGAAATAATTATTTGTCCTGCAGGTGACATATTTGACGTTTTATTTCACCAAATTATAGGTCCATATTTTCATTTTATTTTTGCTTCTCCTCCCACATCATCCATGAACACGTTTTGTTTTTTTTTTTTGCAGAAAATTGCATTTCCTCTTCTAGATATAAAAATTTTTAACTAGAAGTATCTGGAAGACCATAATTGCCAGGTTTGTACAGGCCTCAAGGAACTCTCTGTCACTTGGTTCCACATCAACAGTTCAGTTGGTGCTGCCTAGTGTTAAAAATATCATTTATGGTGAAAGGTTAGGTGGGAAACTTCACAGTACTTTATATCTACTATGCATTTGGTTTCTGAGACTGTTTTTCTCTGAAGAATGTGGTCAAGGCAATAACAGGCTAAAACTGTCTCCCAAGCATTCAAGAAATTGTAAACTTGTAATACTCAATTCATAGTAAGACTATGACAAAGGAGCTAAACACGATCAAGAGACAATTTTACATAGAAAAGAGTTTAACCATATTTAGAAAATAAAAAATTATTTAAATAGATAGCCAGTCACTTGCTTCTATCCAGCTATTGCTAACTGTAAGAAAACACAAAAGTCTGGGTTCTGTTTATGAATGAACTTATTCTATATTTTTAACAGATGTAATGTTCCTTAGGTATCCACACATTCCATGTTTTCAACCTAAGTGCAAGTTTACTTTTTCTTTCCTGACTACAGAGAGTTGTCATTTCATATACAGATTCAAGATAGATAAAATTACATGTTTCCACTGTTGCAATATCAATGGGTGTAATTAATATTACTATTATATCACTAAGGGTACTACAAATGATCAAAATAAATTATTAAGAGAAAGTATAGAGAAAAACGTGTGATGGCTATCCATGATCAATTCAGCAGGAAGACCCCCTGGCAGGAAAAGAGAGATGAGGAAAGAACAAAGGAAATGAAAAGAGGTGCAGGGAAAAGAGTTTGGAAGGACGTAGGGATGATGAACTCAATATTAGTGGGGAATCAAGAACATATTTTCACAGGCAGGAGGAAATGTCCACCCTTTGCCCCAGGACTAAAAACATGGGAGGAACCTGAATGGATGAGCAACTTTTCTGACCTGTGAATTTGAGTGAAGAAAGGCCTCTGGGCTTTTCCCTCTCCTTTTGAATTTTCAGGACTTTTCAGGTGCCCCATGTGGTCACTTCTAGGGGTGGCTCAGCATGCAGTGGAAGCCTGCAGTGGTCCAGCACTCCCATGACTGGGTACTTAATTCTTATTAATTCTGGGGTCAAAAATTAGCAAGACTTGTTGACCATGTATTTAAAGCCACATTCTCCAATCAAATTATATTAGTAATAATATCCATCAGTTTGTCTGCTGCAGCTTATTTTTCAATTAGTTTCTAATTTGGATTGGTAAGAGAGGAGTTTGTTTATTGGGCTCCATCAAGATTTATGAGGAATCTAATTTCATCCCACTGGCGTCAGGGACCACTGTATATCCCTCGAGTCTAGTTCCTCTATAATATGAATGGTAACGATTCCTCTGTGCACAGCCTGTTACCAATACATCACCAAAAAGAATGCAATTCCAGAAGGATGCTTGGATCCCAAACTACTATTCTTAACAATAATATTGGTTATTTTTATAAGTAAAATCACAAAGAAAGAATAAGTCACAGAATGATAGAATATAAAATACTGTTTACCAGGACTTCAACTCTCACGATTTTTATTTTTCTCATGTGTACCACGAGCCCCCAACCAATTTCCCTCTCATATTGCCTGTCCTTTGCCTATCTATAAATAAAAATTCCCTGGAGATTACATACTATGTAAATATAAGACGGACCAGATGGCGTGCTGAATAAACACCCCCCTCCCCACTGAAAACCCAGTATTAAAGGTGTTTTTGACATACTGTATTTTTCATAAGGCCAGAGTTGTCTTACACATTTTTATAATATGAATATTGTTTAGGAACCTGATCTGTACCATGCCTAATGCCATAAAATATTATAAGATTCTGAGGCAAGATCCATGAAAACCCCTGAACGTCTGTGTGAATCTGCTTGTAATTCAACACATGTCTTAGCAGGTTTATCATTTTTTGTCACCAAGACTCTCCTGCTTGTTTTATTTGCAACTCCCCGCTGATAAAAGTAATGAATTCCAAGTGTGTTCACATGGGCCTATGAACCAAGACTCAAATAAAGTCATAAATATGTTCCCCAGAGATATGGAATAGTTACAAAATAGTGATGCCTTTGGGGGTAAACATTTCTATACACTTTCATTTTAATTAGTTTATAAATTGTTTACAAACATTTATATCTGATGATTCTTAACTAATCTCTCCCAGTTTTTTTGAGAATGTCTACACATACATATGTATTTATTAGACAACAATAACATGTAATTCCAAAGGAAATGGTGATTAACATTAAGGCATTGTGAAATCCTTTATTGTTTGGCAGGATTATTTGTTTGTCTAATTACTGACATTAAACCATGTTAGGTTAAATGTGTTCTTCAATGTGTCTAAAGCAGCCACTACAAAAGTAGCAATAGAGCATATACCATTTAAACTAATACAAGAAAACATGTGAGAAGAGCAGAGAAAAAATTGAAACTAAAAACTTCAAAATGTATCTCTGTACTTGAGAGTGGACATGGTCTGGAAATGATTTACATTTGCAAATGTTATAGAGAATGCAAAAATCCCTCCATCCTATTACCTTCAAACCCCATCGTCTCACCAAACCCAAGGTTTCCTATCTCTCTCTCCCTCTTTCTCTCTCCCTTTTCCTATTTCTCTCTCTCTCTCACTCTCTCTCTCACTCTCTCTCTCTCTCTATATATATATATGTATATATATATATATATACGTATTCAACTTTTATGTTCTCTGCCTATTTTTAGATCAATGTTACATCTACATTTAAGTCCTTAAAAGACAAACAATTTACCAATTTCTGTGACTGAATCTAAAGAAATTTGACTAGTTAAGAACAAAAATCCAGGCAAAATGTAACTGAATTTTGATTTACTTTGTTGCTTTTTGGTGGTTGTTAGAATTTTTTAAACCTATTTTCAATGATAATCCAACTCTCAATGAAATTTTTATAGCTTAAATCACTCTATTCGATCAGAGGTGTATACTAATTGCTTCACTGATGATGATAATTTAGGGGAGAAAGAGGAAGGAGAAAATATCAGGACATGGAGACATGTAGCAAGAACTTCTAGGGTTGGGGATCAGTTTGCAGTAGTAGCAGGGAGAAAGAAAGAGCCTTCCCCACCAGATTTACCAGCTATTTATCAACACTACCTATTTCATTCTTTCTAACTCTGATTAGAGGGTCCTGGTCTGGCAAACAAATCACCATAAGGTAAGAATTAGATTCCATGTCTCATTATTATGGCCTTTTGGAAAGACAAGACAGTCTATACTTGTGAATAATCAAGTAGAGCTAAGATCTGTTCATAGCCTTTATTTTTGCAGCAGAGCTTGGGAAGAAGAAAAGAAAGGAAGCTCTGAAATTGAATTTGGATTAAAACATGATCAAAATACAACTCTTCAGAAAGGCATTTTACTCTAAAGAAAAGGATTTTTCATGTTTAACTTATAAAGCTCTTCAAACTATGAATATCCAGCAACAAATTTTAACTCCATTTGATCGATTTAAAGTAAACTAATTAGAAAAACGTTAAGGAGTTAGACTTTTCATTGCAGTTTGGTTAATATACCAATCTAAATAAAAGACTCTATAATAACTTATTTACCATAAATATATCCCAGAAACCCATAAAATATTACGTTGACTTGAAAATTCTCCTGCACTGCCATTTTGCTTCAACATGGCATATTGAACTACAAATCTAATTTATTTTGTGTGTGCAATGCTCTTTGGTAAATACATATTAGGCAGTTTTTTTCAGACAAACATGAAGCATTGAATAGCTAAACTTAACACCTTATTGCTGCCAATTAAAGCTTTCTTAGTATAATATTTTGGAAATGTTCTAGAAATCTCGACTTCTTTTTTAAAAATGAGCTTTTTGCCAAAGTCAGTGTTGCTGCGTTTGCCCAGTCCTTAACGAACAATTTAGGGGTTATAGTCATAAAGATTAAGAAAGCAAACAAATTTAAATGAATTATACCAAAAGTTCTGGAGCTGATTCATTCCCTACTGGCTTTGTTGGACAGCAAAGACACGAGGAGAATGTTGAAATTGATGAAAACCATCCCCAGGATTTATCTCTTTGTATGAGAGCAACTATGACACTTCAGCTATGTTCTGACATTCAGCTTACTCTTTCCAAATGAAGAAGGCTTTTGGAAGAAAATCTAAAGTTGTTAATAATAAAATCAAAATACTTTGACTAGAAAGGTTTCGAAACCACCTTATCCCACCAAATGCTTTATGCCTCTTTCCTGCTTAGTGGAAAACATCTTTTGTTATTGGAATAAAATTATAAAACTAAACAAATTTAGCACTGGGCTTTTCTGTAGGCCATCATCCTTCAGGGTAAGCATATGAACAATTTCAGCCCTGAAACTGACTGCAACTGAAAGAACAGTTTGGCTTTATTTAACAAAGTGTTTGGTCATTACTTTCTTCATTGAGGCACACAGGTGCAGGGAGTAGGAGAATAAAACTGAACCTACTCTTTGAGGTTATGAAGAGAACAATGGCGCACATACTGAAATGACTTTTTCCTGACAGAAATTGTCCCAACCATAACATAACATGATGTCAGCACAAGTCAGGGACCTCCAGAGAAAGCAGGGACTGAGCTTCATCTATATTGTGTCCTCGGCATAGTATCTTATATGAGTGTATAATAGATGTTCAATAAATGTAGATTGTAAGAATGAGTGAATGAGAATTAGTGAATGAATGAAAAAATAAACAGAACATGTATCATTTTTGTCTAGTAGAGCAACTTTCTGTTCTTTCAGAATGTTTTGACATGAACATTTCACAACACATTTTCCTAGTGAGGTTAAATCCAGCACTAGTGGAGGTCAAGGAAAGCAAGAAAGCAGCCCTTGGAAGTCACGCTCTGTGTTCCTCATGTCCAGAGCTTCAGGAAAGACCCAGAAGGTGGGTGGCACTTCTCCATTTCAATCTCCAGCATGAGGAGCTGCCCAGAGTCCCGGTGTCCAGTCTTCCCCAAATTCACGCTTCTTTAAAAATGCATAAGAAGTGGCCCGAGGCTGAGACTTACCCTGTGAAGTTTTAATCAAAACCCTTTAGGTTACAGATTGAACTCCTTGTTCTACTTTTCCCCCCTTCTCACTACAAAAAAAAAAAAAAAAAAAAAAAAACGAAAAAGAAAAACCTTTAAGGACTTGGCCCAGGACTGCCAGACCCTGACATTCTCCCACCATTTAGTCCACACTCCCCAACCACTACAACTTGCAAATGGCAACCCAACGTAGTATGTAAACAAACTGCAACCTAACTTAAGAGTATACTCTTTAGAGTGCAGTGTTGTAACACCAAGGTCAAGGGTTCAGATGCCTGTGCTTGCCTGCCACCAAAAAAAAAAAAAAAAAAAGAGCATATTCTTATTACAAACAGCTGAGTCTCTTCTCAGCCAATCATGGCAGCCAAGTTTCAGCCAATCACAGGTTGCCAACTGATAAGACCATGTCCATATAAGGCAAGTTCCCTATCACAACACAGCCAAATAAGGCAAATGCTGAGCTATAACCATCAAGCCATTTCTGTATGTCACTTCCTTTTTCCATCTATAAATACTGCCTGCCCATTTTGCTGGGTGGAGCTCTAAACCTCTCCTGGTTCTGAGTGATGCATGATTTACGAATCATTCTTTGCCCAAATAAACTCTGCTAAATTTAATTTGTTTAAAGATTTTCTTTTAACATTACACACTCTCTGCTCTTAGCCAGGATGCTGTATGAGCTCTTCTCTAGCCCTGACACCCTGCAGTGACAGCATTTTCTCTAAGCTACATCACTTAATCCCAGGAGTATTATTCCTTGTTGTACATGTGTGTATCAATTTCTGATGCCTCAAGGTTAAGGACCAAATTAAAACTCTTTTGTATGCCCCACTAGTCTTTGCAGTGTGCTGTTCCCTTACTAGATGATTCATATTTGCAATCTAAATAAAAATATAGAGATTCTACAAAAGCAGTACTATGAGGAAAGTTTATTGCAATAGACGCTTACATGAAAGAATAGAAAGATTTCAAATAAACAACCTAACACTAAAAGAACTAGAAAAACCTTAAAGAACTAGAAAAACAACAACAGTCTAATCCCAAAATTAGTAGATGGAAAGAAATAATTAAGATCAGAGCAGAACTAAATGAAATACAGAACCCCAAAATGATACAAAAGATCAATGAAAGAAAAAGTTAGTTTTTTCAGAAGGTAAACAAAATAAACAAACCGTTAGCTAGGCTAGCTTAAAAAAGAAGAGAGAAGACTCAAATAACAAAAATGAAAAAGGAGCCATTACAATGAATTCCACAGAAATACAAAGAATCATTAACAACTATATGCCAACAAATTTGAAAACTGAGAGGAAATGGATAAATTTTTGGACGCATGCAAACTACCAAGACTGAACCAAGAAGAAATAGAAAACCTGAACAGACCAATAGCAAGCAATGAGATTGAAGCAGTAATCAGCAGTCTCCCAACAAAGAAAATCCCAGGAATGGACTGCTTTACTGCTGAATTCTACCAAACCTTTAAAATTCTCTTCAAACTATTCCAAAAAACTGAAACAGAGGCCATTCTACCTAACTCATTCTATGAGGCAAGCATCACCCTGATACCAAAACCAGACAAAGACATAACAAGAAAAGTACAGACCAATGTCTCTGATGAACATAGACGCAAAATTCCTCAACAAAATATTAGCAACCAGAATATAGCAACACGTTGGAAAAATTATACACCATGATCAAGTGGGTTTCATCCTGGGGATGCAAGGATGGTTCAACATACACGAGTCAATAAATGTGATAAACCTCATCAACAGAACCAAAGACAAAAACCATATGATTATCTCAATAGATACAGAAAAAGCATTTAACAAAATTCAACATTCCTTCATGATAAAGACTCTCAGCAAATTAGATATAGAAGGAAAGCATCTCAACACAATAAAAGCCGTATATGACAAACCAACTGCCCATACCATCCTGAATGGAGAAAAGCGAGAAGCTTTTCCCTTAAGAACAGGAACAAGACAAGGATGCCCACTCTCACCATTCCTATTTAACATAGTATTGGAAGTACTAGACAGAGCAATCAGGCAAGAGAAAGAAATAAAGAACATCCAGATTGGAAAAGATGAAGTCAAACTGTCCCTGTTTGCAGATGACATGATCCTATTTATAGAAAAACCTAAAGACTCTATCAAAAAACTCTCAAAGCAGATAAATGATTTCAGTAAATTCGCAGGATACAAAATCAACACACGAAAATCAGTAGTGTTTTTATACTCTAATAACAAATGGCAAAAAAAGAAGTCAAAAAAGCAAGCCCACTTACAATAGTCACCAAAAAAATAAAATACCTAGTAATCAATTTAGCCAAGGAGGTGAAAGATCTCTACAATGAGAACTACAAATCACTGCAGAAAGAAATTAAAGAGGATGCAAAAAGAAAGACATTCCATTCTCTTGGATTGGAAGAATTAACATTGTGAAAATATCCATACTACCCAAAGTAGTCTACAGATTCAACACATCCTCCATTAAAATACCAATAACATTCTTCACAGAATTAGAAAAAAATAGTCCTAACATTCATTTGAAACAACAGAAGACCCTGGATAGCCAAAGCAATCCTGAGCAAAAAATATAAAGAAATAAATCCAGAGGCATTACACTACCTGACTTCAAATCATACTACAAAGCTGTATTAACCAAAACAGCATTGTACTGGCATAAAAACAGATACTTGGAACAATGGAATAGAATAGAAAACCCAGAAATCAACCCACATACTTACAGCCAACTGATTTTTGACAAGGGCAACAGAAGTATGTACATTGGAGAAAAGACTGCCTCTTCAATAAGTGGTGCTGGGAAAACTGGATATCCATATGTAGAAGAATGAAACTAAAACTGTACCTCTTGCCATATATCAAAATCAACTCAAAATGGATTAGAGACTTATATATAATACCCAAACTATAAAACTACTAAAGTAAAACATAGGGGAAACACTTCAGGAAGTAGGACTGAGCAAAGACTTTATGAATAAGACCCCAAAAGCACAGGCAACAAAAGAAAAAATAAACACATGAGATTATATCGAACTAAAAAGCTTCTGCACAGCAAAAGAAACAGTTAATAGAGTGAAAAGACAACATATAGAATGGGAGAAAATGTTCACAAACTATGCATCTGATAAAGGATTAATATCCACAATATTCGAGGAACTAAAACAACTTAACATTAAAAAAAAGTTACACCATTAAAAAATGGGCAAAAGAGGTGAATAGGCATTTCTCAAAAGAAGATATACAAATGGCCAACAGACACATGAAAAAATACTCAAAATCACTCAGCATTAGGGAGATGCAAATCAAAACTACATTCAGATATCAGCTCATGCCAGTTAGACTGGCCATTATCAAAAAAACAGAATAACAAATGCTGGCGAGGATGTGGAGAAGGGGGAATCCTCCTACACTGTTGGTGGGACTGTAAATTAGTACAGTCATTATGGAAAACAGTATGGAGGTTCCTCAGACAACTAGAGATAGAACTGCCACATGATCCAGCAATCCCACTGCTGGGTATATGACCCAAGGAATGGAAATCGTCACGTCAGTGTTTATCACTCCCATGTTTATCACAGCTATATTTACAATAGCTTAGAGTTGGAACCAACCTGAACGTCTATCGACACACACCTAGATTAGGAAAATGTGGTATGTATACACAATGGAATACTACTCTGCCATAAAAAGAAATGAAATATTGCTATTCCCAACAACATGGATGAACTTAAAGAAAATTATATTGAGTGAAATTAGCCAGGCACAGGAAGAGAAATACTGCAAGTTTTCCCTGATAAGTCAGAGCTGAAAAAAGAAAAACAAACCAAAAAAAAAAAGAAAGAAAGAAAGAAAGAAAGGTATAACAATCACAATAATTGGTTGAACTTTCAAAAAGAGAGAATGGTTGTGATGCTACCAGAAGTGGGAAATGGGTGGGGGTGTGTGGGGGGTTAACAAGAAATTGGTAAAAACCACAAAAAATTATTACATTGTGTAATGATAAATATAGTAATAAAAAATCATATAAGAACAATACCTTTTAAGCTTTGATAAATAAATAAATAAGAATAGATTCTTTTTATCTGGAACTACCTTCTGTAGGTTCTTTATGTGAAGCATGTTAATACAGAGTAAAGCCCTTTCTGGACCAGTATGTGATAGTCGAATAAGAGGTAGTCCTGTTAGGTGGAACAGTCAGCTAAGAAATGTCTTCACCAGAAGATTCACCACTCTCACAGATACGAAGGAGGTCAAGTGTAAACTTGCTCTGCAAAGCACTATTATGGCATATCCAGTTCACATAACCAACATCATGTAACAGTCATATAGTCATGGAAATGATGATGATGATGATGTTGGTGGTGGCGGTGACGGCAGACTACTTGGATACTGAGAAAAGTCTTGGTATATTAACTACCTAAAAGATAGTCCTTCAAATCCTCAGCTCCCTGGTTTCTTAATGTTGGTGGCATTCAAGTTTCAGTCCTTTATCCTCTTCTTTTTTGTTATACTCGCTCCCTTGGTGATCTCATCCAATCTCACATCTTTATATTCTATCTAGAAACTGATGACTCCCAGATTTATATCCCAAACCTCTACTCAACATTTTCACTTGGATATCAAATAAACGTCTTAAATGTAACGTGCCCCAAATTGTGCTCCTTATCATTCACCACCACTACCACCTCCAAAATAGAATAGCATAATAAAAAATAAAGAACTTGGCTCACTTACAATCTTTCCAATCTCAGTTACGACAGTTCCAGTTGTTTAGGTTAAAATCTTAGGAGTCATTCTTCCTTTCGGCTCTACCTTCAAAATACGTAAAAATCTGATCACCTCTCATCACCTCCATGTTAGCACAGTGGTTCAGATCTAGATCCTAACTAGTCTCCCTGCTTCCACTCTCAGCTCTTCATGACTAAGGAGACCATTGTCATGGTTTCTAGAGATGATGTATAGAGGGATTTGCACAGCTACATTGGAAAGTCTCACTCCAAGACTTTTTAGTTTGCTTCTCCTGGGCTGGAAAAGGTAAGCAGATCTGTGATTGAGCAGCAGCTACAGCAAGTTAAATAAAAAGATAAGAAATACATACTTATAGACAAAGTCCAGGCTGTCTTGAGAGTGAGCACAGCCTGCCTGCTAAAGGCAAGTTTGATACAAAAAGTAAGAAATTCACACAAGGCTAAGTGCAGGCTGGCCCCAAAGAGAGTGAGCAACATTCCGCCTTCTTCCTGGTTCAACTTTTATAGTTTGGCTATCTATCCATATTCATGCTAGTTAATGAATATTCAACAAAGGGGGTAGTTCCCAATTATGTAACCTAGTCTTACACATGCTGTGTTGGTCTCCTTGAGATCATGCTCATTGGTCAAATTCTACCACATGCACTAAATATATTCAAATATATATATAGCTAGCACCTCCAGTGGGAGATCATTTAAGGAATAAACTTTTTTACTGAGCATGCTTGGCCAGTGAGATTACATAAGTCTGCCCCCCTGCAGTCCCAATCTCCATGTGCTGGTGCCAAAAATAGGTGCTACATGCCACAGTAGCTTGGGACTCGAAGTGGGGCTTGAGTCCTAGGCGAGTGGTTTGAGACCCTACCCCAGGGGGACAGAGTATCTCCTAGCTCAAGCTCAGCCCTTTCTACGGACCTTTCTGTGTTACCACGCTGAACAAAGAGAATTTCACACCTATTTTAAAACATGGAAAAGAGAGATAAAGTGGTCTGTCTTTATGAAAGTAATGAATTTGTTCACTAAACAGCTATCTATGAAGTGTGTACTCTGTTCTAGGCCTTGAGTTTATAGCAATGAATAGAACAGACATGATACCCGCCCTTGTGGCACTTAGAATCCAATGAATCAATGCCATGATTAGAAAGTTACCAGACACATGATTCACCCTCTATTTCCAGACTGTGCTCCTTCTATGGTGAATATTGAATAAACCTTTAGTAGGTCCTACAATCACCACACGACACACCTCTTTTCCTTCCTTCTTCACTATCTTCTTTTTCTCCCTGCTTTCATTCCTTCCTTTTACCTTCCCTCCTTGACTTTTACCCCTCATTAGCACTATTTATTACTTACTGTGCTTCTGTCCTCCTAAACACCACGCTGATAATCTGCTCCTCTCTCTACTTTTTTTCTAGCCAGTTCTGAATGAGACCGTGTTCCTTAGCTCTAGTATAATAAGTAAGTGATAAGCTCTGAAGGGGTAGGATTTAGATGGCAGTGGGTGGGGCTGTCCTCACTGCATCGTAGAAATACCGGACTTCAACAAATACTAACAGGTCACAGCTTAGTAAGTTTATAAATACCTTTCATTTTCTTTCTTCCTTTCAAGAAAGGTGAAACAGAGGAACATTTCAGTTATCAGGCAATATCAGGAAAAGCAGAATAGGTGTTGAATCCATGGATTTTGCAGATGGTGAAGATTGATCTTTGAGTGCTTAAAATTATGTACGTGTCCTCTTTCATATACAATGTCCTAAACAATATTTTGCCCGAGGCCCGTAGTATACCTACAAGATTATTTAAATGCCAAATGCATCTAAAGCTCTAGAGAAAGACTCAGCTAGACTCAAAAAAGGAAAGAGCACCATCTCCCCGGAACCCCGGCCCATCCTGCCTCTCCAGCACAGGTATGGTGTCCTGCTCAGTGCAGGTATCCCTCCCATGTGGATTCACACACATGCGTGCGCACGCATACACACACACATTCACACACACACACACACACACACACACACACACACACACTCACACAGGCAGACACATGCACACATGCACACATTGACATGCCTTCCAGACCACCTGCTCCCACAGCAGGTCTTATCAGCATTTGGATTGCTGGGGACTGAGCCTTGGTGTAGCCTTCCCAGGATGCCCTTTTGCCAGTGGGCTCGGCTGGGGCAGGCAGGAGGTCTCTCCGGGTGTCCATTATCACAGTTCGCACCTCTCTACCCCTTCTGTGACGGAAGGAATGAGTAAAACTTTCCATACTACCTTAAAAAGATTGCCCCCTCTTTTTAAAATTTATTTTATTTTTTTATTTTTATACTTTTCTTTCTGGGAACTAAATATACTCAATATCATTCAATCTATTCATTCAATCATTTTTTTTTTCAAACAAAAATTCTCACATACTTATTACTGAACCAACTAATTAGTGCAGAAGCATAAGGAAAACAATTATTCTCCTTTTAAAGCATGTCCAATTGTCCTGATAGTGGCAATTTTATCAGCTTGATAGGGCAGAATGCTAGTGACCTTAATACAGCATAAGTATGTGCCATCACATGTACGATTCCTTAGAGACCCAGCTAGGTTCCTCTCCAGGGTCTCCTCTTGGAGTCGTACCTGATTTTATCACCAGTTTTCATTTGAATCCACTGGGGTATGGGATGAGTCTGCCTTTGTTTCTTGGCTGGAAATCATTAAATCCTGAGAGAGTTGTAAGAAGACAGGGCAAGGAAAGGAGTCAACTACACATACCACGATGGTTGAGAAAGGGAGAAAGTCAATCAGTTATTTATTACATCCATCTACATCCAAGTCTTTGTGTCAGAGTAAAATTATTAGACACAGCCTTCCCGTTAAGGAGTATATGCTCTTGTAACAGAAATAAGAAACACACTACCTGATCAATAAGTAAGCTGAGAAGTTAGTAGGCATAGATTGTTTAGGACATGGAGATGAATCTGATGCAGGATATATATGGAACTTGCTTTCTTACATAAATGCACGATGGTGGAGTTTGGATGTATTGTCCTCGGGAACTCATGTGGAAATCTGATCCCCAGTGTGACAGTGTTGGGAGCTATTTGAATCATGAGGGCAAATCCCTCATGAATGGATTAATGCTCTCCCTGGAGGAGTGAGGGGGAAGGTAAGTGAGTGAGTTCTTGTTCTGTTAGTTCCCGCAAAGGCTGGTTGTTTAAAAGACCATGACACCTCTCTCTCTTTCGCTCTCGCTCTCTCTCTTTCTCTCTGTGTCACTCTCTGTCACTCTCCCTCTGTCTCCTCTCTCTCTCTCTCTCTCTCTCTCTCTCTCTCTCTCTCTCTCTCTCTCGTGTCCTCTCACCATGTGATCTGCTTGTACCCGCCAGCTGCCTGCTGCTTTCTGCCATGAGCAGAAGCAGCCTGAAGCCCACACCAGATGCAGCTGTCCCAGAATGTAAGCCAAATAAACCTCTGTTCTTTGTAAATTACCCAGCCTCAGGTATTCTGTCATAGCAACACAAAACAGACTAATACAAACTATATGAACTTGAAATATGTTAGGGGGCAACAAGACATTTTGTCATAACAGTTGGAACCAGAATTCTTTTTTCTTTTTTTTAATTGAAGTGTAACTTTTTATAAATATTTTGGGGGCACAGCATTGACTACCAACACCTGTGGAAACATGTGATGATCAAATCAATATTATTAGCATATTCATTATTACAAATCATAATTATTCTTTATACCCTTTACCCAATCTCTCCCCAATCCCCCTCTTCCTCCCCTCCTTCCACCTCAAGTAACCATAGATTTGTTCTCTCCTTCTGAAAGTTCAACGTGTTATTGTGGCCTTAACTTACTTACTTTCTTTCTTTCTTTCTTTCTTTTTCTTTCTTTCTTTTCTTTCTTTCCTTCCTTCCTTCCTTCCTTCCTCCCTCCCCTCCCCTCCCCTCCCTCCCGTCCCCTCCCCTCCCCTCCCTCCCCTCCCCTCCCCTCCACTCCCCTCCCTTTCCTTCCCTTCCCTTCCCTTCTTTCTTAGCACCCACTTATGAATGAGGACATGCAGTATTTCTCTTTCTGTATGTGGCTTATTTCGCTTAACAAATTTTTCTCCAGGCTCATCCATGTTGCTGCAAATGGCAGAATTTCATTATTTTTTATGGCTGAGTAATATTCCATTTTGCACATATGCCACATTTTCCTTATCCAGTCATCTGTTGATGGACATTTAGGCTGGTTCCATATTTTGGCCAGAATTATTCTTAGAAAGGAAACTTTCCGTTTAGGAAATGCTTTCATAAACATCTCAGATGGATGCCAGAGCTCGAGGTCAGCAGCTGCCAGGCCAACAAACAGAAATTTGGGTGGCAGGAGAAAGAGAAAAGATAAAGAAGAGCAAGGATGGCCGAGCCACACGGTGGCAGTAATAGCGATACTAAGAGTAAGAGTAAAGGCAGCCACTTATGCCAGGCATTGTTGTAAGTGTTTTTCCTGGTTGATCTCATCTAATTCTCTCAAAACCCCTATGATGTAAGATTATTCCTCACCATCATTTTATAGAAACTAGAGCCCACTTTTCTGAAACGACCAAGGCACTTCCAACATCAGGAATACCCAACATTTACTTTGTAAGTTTATGTGTCTGTGATGTAAATCCCTCCATCTTCCTAAAACTTCAGTCAAGTTTTCTACATATCAATAAATGTCTTTTATGAGTAATTTTTGTGTGTATGGAAATTAAAGAAAATTACTGTATGACATGTCAGGGTTGAAGAAGCACAAAGCGTGAACAGATGCATGGAATGGTGACGCAACCCCAGAACAAATAACTTGGCAGAAGCAGGAGTCTGGAGCTGTAGGTGGTCATGACTATAAGCTCCTCAAGAATTCGTGGAAATGTGTTGAGAAGGTATTAGGTTTTCCATTTAGTGGAGTGGTGTTTGACTCTTAAGGGAGCAAAGTAACCCCCAGTAACACCTAGTGGGGTTGACATACTTGATGGAGTGAGTCCCAAACAATAGTCTATCCCAATAGCCTATTAAAAAGAGCTAACATTTTGTTTTTTCCTATATGACAAACTCTGTGCTAAGTGCCTGAGATACATCATCTTACTTAATCCCCACTAAATTACTGTGAGTTGTAAGTCAGCCCAATAGCAAAGAGCTGTAAGTAGTGGAGCTGGGTTTGAATCCAGGGCTTTCAGACCCCTGACCCAGTCCATTCAATACCACCAAGTCCAGGGGCAGTCCTCTCCTTCACTACCTCCTGAAGCTGAAGGATGATGCTGCAGACTAAGTGGTCCTGTGGTTCCCTCCCATTATATATTCACCTGTTTTAAATTGGAGAAGTACACAGCAATGTTCCATTGGAGATAAAGTCAGTCAATACAAGAAATCACAATTAGAAGCAGATTCTCTCTCCTCCACTGACCATGCTATGGAAACCTCAATGGGAGAAGATAAGAGAGAAAAAAATAATTCAAATATATAGAAAAGAGGAAACAAAAGAAGGAATGAAGAGGAGAGCGCTAAAGACAAAGTGAGCAAAGGCAAGTGCATAGGCAAGAACGGAGGCACCGTTCAGGGGTGGTAGCCTCTTGGGATGCCTACCTCTGCCCCAGACCACGCCTGCCTCTCTCATTAAATGCTTCTTTCTGTACTTACTGCATTTCCGTAGTTGTTGATATTCCACATCAATCCAGTGCAGATAATTCCATTATACAGTAATTCCTGGAGTAGTATATCTTTGTGTGTGTGGCATTGGTACTATATAGTTTATACAGCAACTCCTTAGAGCTAGTTCCTCTTAGATGCAGGCAGCGGTAAAAATGCTATTGAATACCGTAGGTTTTTTAAAAGGAAACTCTCCTTCTACTACTCATACCAATATTTCTGGCCACCAAATGTATAGAGGTTTTTCCCACACCAAGCAATTCTTTAATTCTTTACAGACACCAACCGGGTGTCCTGTAATTCAATTCAATTCTGACACTATCTACCTGGAGTTAGCACAGACCCCACAGGTTAAGAACTCAGTCCCACAAGACTGCCTCCCACTTCAAATGCTAATCACGAGTGATGAGTCTTCAGGTTATCCATAACTTCTGTCCGAGTTGGCTACAAAACAGGAGTTCCCATGCCCCCCTCCTCAGGTTCAATCATTTGCTGAGACAGCTCAAGGAACTCAGGGAAACACGTTTACTGGTTTATTATATAATAAAGGATACAGATGAGCAGCAAGAGGAAGAGATAGACAGGGCAAGGTTTGGAAGGGTCCTCGAGCACTACTTTTGCCCTCATGGAGTTGATGTACAGCACTAATTGGGAAGTTCTCCAAACCTTATAGTTCAGGGATTTTTATGCAGGCTTCCTCACATAGGCATGATATCAACTCGATCTCCAGCCCCTCCCCCCCAGGAGGTGGAATAGTGCCGAAATTTCTAAGCTTCTAATCATGGCTTGCTTTTCCTAGTGACCAGCTCCCATCCAAGAGCCCACCAAGAGTCACCTCATTAGAACAAAAGATGTTCCTATCACCTAGGAAATTTCAAGGGGTTTAGAAGCTCTGTGTCAGGAACTGGGGTCAAAGACCAAATGTATATTTTTTATTATGTCACGTTATTATATGCAAATGAAACAAAAATTGAGGGTGAGTAAATTCTGGTTTATTGTAGACTTGGCAAAGTCTTCAAGCAATCTTTTCAAATGTTTTGTGTTTAGCAGAGTGCATTTTGCAACCAGTATAATTCTCTTAAGTCAATGAGTATTATCAGAAAATTTAATCTATTTTTTAAATTCATTTATACTTTACTCACCAATTCTATTTTTAAGGTTATTTTGATATCAAGGAATTTATTTTAGGTATTTTTTGCAAGTCTTTTTTAAAACATATTTTCTCCTGGTGACAGGAAGCTGTCCTGTACTGAACTCCTAAATATCAGAATTTGTTTTGAAACCCTGAAGAAATTTCTGAACAATGTGACAAAATTAACCATGTCACTCAACTACAATAACAGTTCTCTGATTATATAGTTAAATGAAATTTTGGCAATACAGCTAAAGGAAAAAAACATAACTGGGAAGTCAGCTGATCAGGAGTCTATTCTTGGTCTTTGCTTGACCTTAGTTCCTTAGCTCCTTACTTCAGCCAAATATTGGATATTCTGCAGCAGACCAAGCATAACAACCCTTTCACTCCCCTTCCTAATATAGAAGATGTTGTTCAGTGGATGTCTGTGTGCCACTTTGATCTGTCCAGATAAAAAACAGTCCATAAAAACTTAAAGTAATGCCTGGAAGAACAGACTGTCTGGAGCACTAGATGTCATTGAAAAGCAGAAGCCTTACAATTTTTACTCATAATTCCACTTCTGTGAATTTACCCTACTAAACAATGTAGGATTGGTAAAAGTATGCTGTTATGGAATATTATGCCTTAAACCATTAAATATGATTTAGTAGTCTATAAAGTAAGAGAAGAAAATAACATGGAAAAACATTCACAATATGTTAAATTTTAAGAAGTTATCATATAGTGGGTACTGCATGATCTCATGCAAGTGTATATAGATATAGATACCAAGATAAACACATAAATAGATAATTAGATATATATAGTGGTAGATGTGGATATAGTGGTAGATATAAATGTAGATCTAGCTATAGAAATACATGTAGCTCTAGAATATATATATGTCTGTATTTATATCTCTCTCTATATATACATTTTAATGGTTTAATGCATAGTATTCCATATAGCATACTTTTACATATAGATATAGATACTAAAATGTTAATAAAAGACTTTCCAAGTGATGGGGTTTGGGTTAATTTTAATGTTTGTGTTTTTTGCTTATCTGCATTTTTTCTGAATAAACATGGATTTTTTTCAGTGAACATGTAATTTTCTTCAAAAGATATTACTTTATAATATGGAAAATTTATTTAAGTGGATGGCACTAGAACACACAAGTCACTCTAAAAAAAACCAAATTATTATGCATATTTTTATGTGCTAATACTTTTCAAGCACAAATTCTACAAATGTAGCCCCTTGCCTTTGAGCTTCGTTGTAGGCAGAGTTGTATCTCAGGGGCCATATGGCCAGGTGATATGGGAACCAAGTCACAGCTGCCACCGCAGGCCTCAGTCTTGCAACATTGCTCAGGAAAAACTACACCAGTAGCTATGGATCTCTTAGAACCTATTTAGGTAAACCTGACTTTTCACACAAATCCTAGGACACTAAGCCACCTGAAACATGATAGGACATCACTTAACGGTTGCTTTAATGTACTCTAAATTCACGTGGGAAACATCTTCAGATTTTTGAAGTGAAGAAGAACCTCATTCAACACTGAATCTTTGTATAGCACGCAAAATGGGATCCAACCTATTCACCCAAGTACTAATAGCCAGGTAGCACGGGGAACAGGAAAATTTGTTCTGGCATTCACTTCCTTCTTGTTTTATCCATCTGGGACTACCTCCCCGGTTTAATAACAAAGAAGGAAATGTGGTCACCTCCACTAGGGAATATCACCTTAGAGTCAAATATTTCTTGTATAATATCCTCTCTGTAGAACGCTGGCTTTTAAGCAAGATGCTTTAAAGAAATCAATATGGAAAATTTTTTCAGCTTTAGAAATTTGGGATTCAACCTGAGACATGACAGAAGGCCTAGATGTTGTAGACAAAAAAATATAGGAATAAACAATTACTGATATCTTTGCAATCTTATTTAAGCTACAGTAGAGTCTCTTTAGAAAACTGCAGATAGAGTAGAAACGTATACTGTATAAGCTAAAAGGTTCAGTGTAGAGGTCTGTGGGAGAAGATTCTTTTTTATTCTTTAACTTCCTTGAATTTGGTTTGTGGCCTGGAAAAATAAGAGTTTCTCCTTTTCTTTCTTTTTTAAAAGTTAGCTTTCTGGTGACAATAATTAAAGAACAAGTATATCAAATTTCTTTTGAATGAGCTAAAAGAAAGGCTGAGGGCATCATTCAGAGTATTGGATATATCTCTCCCTTAATCCCCAGCCTCCGAAATTAGAGACTCCTTGAAAAAACTATTGAGCTAATAAACCATATTCCTGAAAGATTTCCTAGTTTGTAAGTCACTTAATTTTTTTCTATTCAAACTAATAAAATACAGTGTATCTTTGCTGTCTAATTTGTTCAATGGGAAACCCCATTACATATAACCTTTCACAGGCTCAGTGTCAAATGCCTCCTTTCTCTTCATTTCAGTATCATAGTTGATTAATTACTACCTGCAGTGCAGACACAACTACTATTACAAAGGGGTGCTAAATATACAAAACAGGTTATTGTTCAGCAGAGGCTATTTAGTAATATGTAACTTACAATTTAATTTATTTGTCTCCCCCACCCAAAGTTATGTGACTGTTGCAAACACCATAAAACATATCCACTTTCAGTCATAAAGGGGGATTTATTGTACATTTCCTGTTTCCACCGAGATCTTGTTATAGTTCCCACAGGTAGGCAAAACACAAGAGAATTCTAACTTCCTTTAATAATTGCTCAGACTGAATTTAGCCAATGTAGAAGGAAATGAGAACAGGTTTTCAAAAATATTCTTGGGTCTGAAAACTTGCTTTTATTTTTTATTTTTGTTTTTTTACTCGTAACTATAATATGTCTTCCGGATGTTTGGGAATCTCTGGTTTGCATTTCTAAGTTGATATTTAATCATTTAGTCTTTTCAAAAAAAAAATGATTAATTGTGAGCTTTCTTTTCCTAAGAAAATAATCAACGAGCTTGTTAAATTTTACATAATATATTGAACAATAACATCAAAGCTAGATTTCCTAAGCCATATTTTAGGTTCTTTCTTTAACAATGTACACTTGCTTCTCAAAAAATAATAAATACTAATAATAAAAATCATTTTCCCAAGCACCTCAGTCTGAAGTTCCAGCTGTATTTGGTTACTCCTTGGATGGGAAATAGGCCGGTTGCTTTTCTTCTTGGCTTACAAGCCTTGCTCCTGAATCCTTTCCACACACAACTCTTATTTCAAAGAGAAACCCCACTGGGAGACTGGAAGACAGGACTGTGAGAGAAGGAAGTCATGTTAATTTCACACCCCCAAGGACACCAGCGAGCATTCAAAACACTTGCAGCTTGGGGTGGGGGGTGGGGGGTCGAGGCGGGGAGAAGAGGCTTCATTCTAAATTGATTCAAAGTTCGGTGATCACCCATGAAATTTTCACAGCTTCACCATCTCCACCCTCCTTCCTCTCTCACCAATAATTTGCTTAGTCAAAGAAATAGTGTAGCTGGTTAAGGAGCAGAGCCAGGCTGAATGTGACCTACTGTGTCCCTACTGCAGCCTGGGCCCTGGGGTAATCAAGACGTGGACGGCTGTTGTTTCTGGCTGCCGCCCAGCCAGGACTTTATGTTTGGGGGATCAGTGGCCCCCAGAATGTGCCACAACTCGCCCACGCAGCTTTGCCAGTGTTTAAGAGTACTTTGCCACTCAAACGTGAAAGATTCCAGAAAAAGAGAACAGGGAGCTCTGGGAAAAGAAAGAATTATTTAATTGTTTACACATTTGCTGATGGTAAAATAACAGACTCTTTATCTTTGTTCATCAAGAGTTTAAAGGAGAAATCTTTCAATTAGCATATATATTAAAAGAAATCGTTCAAGAAGAAATACATTCAACTGCAAGCATTTATTCAACAAATATTTTACATGTCACACAGTACGATAATTCTTAACATTTCCCCATCCCCTTTGAAATTCTGATTAACGATATGAACTATCTCCCTAGGAAAAAGCACACACATTTATAAATACAGAAGTTATGTCACAAACGTGCTGAAACGGAGCCCTTGGCCCCACTGTATCACAGGTTAAGAGCCTGGTTTCTATCCAGGTTGAGTATGGGAGGTCTGCGCTCCTGGCGACCGCACCGCCAGCCTTTCAGTGTGAAAGGAGCACCGTCCTAAGTCACCCAGTAAGGTGTCTGGTCCCTGTCAGTACCATTACCAAGCAGCATTATCAAGAAATGTACTGCACATCCTTTTGTGCTGACCCAAGAAACTATGAGAATGAAGTTTGGGGGGAAGATAAACCTTATGCTGGGCTGGGAGTCAAGAGGCCTGACAGGTTTTTAAGTTGCTTCTCCTGTTCTGTTCTTCTTGTGTAAAATGGAGGAATTGACAAAGTATAAAGGCAAAGTTCCCCTCTGGTCATAAATTCTATGAACAAATTAGCCATTCAGATCATGGCTGCCCAGCAGCTGAGAGCCTAAGTCTCCTGGTCTCTCAAGTCTGGATTCTGATCCAGGCTTTACCAGTTACTGGCTGCATTAGCAAGTATCGACTGGAACTTTCTGAACCTGATTCCTCACCTGTTTTCAATACAGACGACTTTATGATGAGAAGAAGGCAATTAGCATAATACTTCACGAAGTGCTTGATGACTATTATTTTTATAAATGAACCAAGTGTCTTCCCCTCAGTCCTTACTCCAAAATAATAAGTCAATGACTTAAAAGAATAAAACCATAAAAGTACTACAAATGATATGAGAATTTTTTAATTTTGAAAAAAAGGATACAATTTGTCTACATAACTGTTTGAAAATTCTATATGATTAAAAAAAGTATGAAGACAAAAGATAAATTTAGAAAACATTTGCCAAATATATGACAGACAAAAACTAATTTCGTTAATAAGTGTAAAAAGTTCTTACAAGTCAACAAACATAAAAAGATGCTCAGTCTTACTCAGGTTATATTTTTCATCCATTAAATTGACAGAGGTTAAAAAAATTTGATAATATCCATTGACGGAAAGTGGGGAAACAGGCATCATACACTGTAGGTGTGCATGTCAATTGGTACGATCACTTTGGAGGGAAATTTAATAGTAACTATTATATTATTAAAACACATATTTCTAAAGACCATATTTCTAGAAATTTGTCAAGCATATGTACCCGTATTTACTCAAGTGCCCAAAGATGTATACTTAGATGTTCACTACTGCACTGATTTTTTTTTAAAAAAGAATATTATCTAAATGTTCAGCAATAGGACCCTAATAAAAAATTTAGACTATGTCAAAATAATGGTATGTTTTGATACCATCTAAATGAATGGAGTAGATCTATATGTTTTGATCTGGAAAAGGTCCTAGATAGAATAAGCTTTCTTTACTTCCAGAACCCTTCATGTTAAAACACACACACACACGTTTATGTATACATACACACATATACATATATACATGGGGAAATCTCTGGAGGAAGATAGCAATGCTTACTTGTGGAGAGTATTTTTAACTGCCTATTCTTATTGTGGTAAAATACACACAACATAAAATTTACCATTTTAACCATTTTTAAGCATACAGTTCTCTGGCATCAAGTACACTCACATTGCTATGCAACCACCACCACCATCCATTCTCATAACTCTTTCATCTCCCCATCTGAAACTTTGTCCCCATTAAGCACTCACTCCCCATCCCGCTCTCCCTGCCAGCCTCTGGCAACTGCTATTCTACCTTCCATCTTTATGAATCTGACTACTCTTAAGAACCTCATGTAAGAGGAATCCTACAATATTTATGTTTTTGTAACTGCTGTAATTTCCTTTTGCATAATGTCTTCAAGATTCAGCCATGTGGTCACAGGCATCAAAATTTCTTTCCTTTTTAAGACTAAGTAATAATCTGCTGATTGTAGATACTACATATTGTTTATCCATTCATCTGCTGATGGACCCTTGGGTTTACTGCCTTTTCTTGTATGCTGTTATTTTATTTGTTTAAGTGAACAATCATTTTTAAAGCCACCTTTTTCCTGAGAATACATTGAAGGCACAGAGCACCAAAATAAAAATAATTTGACTTGACATAGGGAGTTTTCTGTGCTCCATTTTGAATTTGACTTGTGGTGTTCAGAATGGAGCAGGGAGTGCAATCTGAGCGAAGGTTCAGAATGAGCTTCTCAGGTACTCTCAGGAAAAATTTTGCCCTGGAATCCACTTCCAGCAACTGATCTATATAAGGGCCAAATAGCCTTCTGGTCAAAGGCCACAAATTCTGTCACATTTGGTGTTCAAACCCATGTAACCACGTCTGTTAGCATGGATGGAGTGGGGATTCAGTAAAGGCCGAAATACGAAAGGAAATGGTAGGGTCCCAAAAAGAAAGTTTTCTTTTAATGAGTTTAACTGCTAGGCCCTAGAATTAAGAAGAAATTGGGTTTCTGCAAAGGTGTGACAGCCGGTTCTTTAACCAATTCAGACTCAACTACGCTGGTGGCCTGAAGGTGCCCTGGACGTCAAAATGGCTCTGAGTACAAACACAAAGAGCTGCCTTACTAAACTCTACATCATCCCGGGGTCCAAGTAAGCCTGCTGTGAGACATCCCTTGCCATCACCATCGTCCTCGGCTGAGTATCACCAGGAGGAGGAGTGAAGTTCTTCTGCTCTTTACACCAGGGATTGAATAGCTGTCCCAGCACTAGTCAGGGTGGTTGGTGCAGGTCTGTAGCTCTGGGGGAAGGGAGGTGGGGCAGGGAGCTGAGCAACCCACTCAAGCTACAGTTTTTGACTGAGTAGGAGAGCCAGAATGATTTGTGTTTCTATATCCAGGTGAATGTACCAAAATTCCTTTGGGAGGTAGGAGGAAATATTTTTCAGGAACTTGGCCTGAGTAAGCATGTAAGGGGAAATGGTGATTATAATTTAGGCATGAATGTTAATGTATCCTCATACGTGCCCACAACACTTAGAACCTTAGGAGCATTTGGTCATACTTCCTTGGCAAAGAAAGATGCTTTTCTCACTTGACCTGCAAAGGAGCATCTCAGCTCTAGGAGAGCTGCAGAACATTCGGGATTCAGAAACTAGGTAGGTGAGGGCTGTGGCTGTGCTCTGCAGTAACTTGGTATATTAGTCTGTTTCTGTCGTTTATAACACAATACCTGGAACTGGGTGATTTATAAAGAATATAAAATTTATTGCATACAGTTTCAGAGGCTGGGAAGTCTAAAGTCCTGGGAACATATCTGGTGAAGGCCTTCGTGGTGGTGACAGTGACCCAGGGGTCTCACATGACAGAAATGGTGGAGCAGAGAGAGAGAAAGAGATTCTCACATGCTCTTCTTTTACAGCCTTGAGAACCATGCCCATGACCACCATTATTAATCCATTCATTAGGGCATAGTCCTCACAATCTAATACCATAGAATTAAACTTCACAAGTCCACCCCTTGTTGACTTGGTGTCCATACTGTCTCCTTAAATCATACTTAATCTTCAAATGGGACAATAACATAATTGTGGAGTATACTAACATTTATAAAGCAAATGTATTTCTTTTTTTTTTTTTTTTTTTTTTTTTTTAAAAAGATGACCGGTAAGGGGATCTCAACCCTTGGCCTGGTGTTGTCAGCACCACGCTCAGCCAGTGAGCAAACCGGCCATCCCTATATAGGATCCGAACCCGTGGCCTTGGTGTTATCAGCACCGCACTCTACCGAGTGAGCCACGGGCTGGCCCAAAGCAAATGTATTTCACAGGGCCTACTTTCCAAAGCCCTGTAGTCTCAGGTTTAGCCTAACCTTTTGGAATTACATATAGAAATGTTAACCTTTCAAAAGACAGGAAACATTCCTCAGGCTAAAGTCTTTGTAACACAGCAAAGTTGCTGGCTCAAGGACAGACAAGTTACTTGACTGATATGTAAAATACTGGGGAAATTGCTGTAGGGAAAAACAGTGTTTGCTAAGATCAAGCTTTCGTTGGTGGATCAACTCAACCTTTTGTAAATTGCATTATGGAATGTCACTTTGCTTATTTCACTGATGTTACCAGCCTCTACTGTTAAACTATACTTAGCTATCACCCCACCTATATTCTTTTCCTGTAACTTCCTGGTCTGGAGAATAAATGTGGGGCAAGAACCCCAGTTTGTGGTTAATTTCCAAAAGGAGGAATGCCTCTCTTGAGGGTTCTGGGAAATTAACTCCTTTGGGGTCTCTCACTGCTCAGAAGAAGTGGGCTTTGAGTAATCCTTCTTGCGGCTCCGTCACCCAGGGGAAGAGTGGTGATAAATCCATGTGAGGCAAAGCAACACATAACAGTTTCAGTTAACATGATGCAACTATCCTGTGTACAACCACAAATACATTAATCCCTTTCCCAGAAGAGGAGGTAAAGTCCTTAGATAATATTTACCCTTCTCCCTATATCCCATGACTTAAACACAAATATTATGATGTAAAGTTAACAATACTTAAATGCTGATATAAAGTCAGTAAGTCTCATGGTGCATGTAAAGAACATGAGGAACAAAAACAAAGATAATTGCTTAATATATATACAGTACATATACATAAAGACATATTCTTAGCACAACAGAGAAGACAATTACAATCCTCATTTCTGTTTTTGGGGTAATGGTGAGTGGTGCCACTTCCATTTCCATTTGATGATCGAGTGCTGCTATACATGCCCAACCTTATGACTTGCTGGGTCAGATAACATCTAGTTCCTCATGGGCAGCTCAGGTCTCATGGTAACTTGCAACAGCCTATGCTGAATTATGGCAGAAAAGGCATAACATAAGCCACAATTTATAATTCAAAAGAAAGCAAAGGGCAAAAAATTGGAAAACTTTCAGCCTGAGCATGTGGTAGAGAAGCAGAGAGAGAGATCTGCCCTTTTTCTTCATGTTTTTGTTCTTTCTGGGCCCCCAGTGGATTGGATGTTCCCACCCATATTGAGGGCAAATCTTTCCTATCCAGTCCACTCAGGCTGTCATGCTAATCTCTTCTGGAAACACTCTCATGGACACTCCTAAAAAGATAGCTTTACCAGGTTTCTCAAGTTGACAAGGGGTGGACTTGTGAAGGTTAATTCTATGTGACTAGATTGTGAGGACTATGCCCTAATGAATGGGTTAATAATGGTGGTCATGGGTGTGGTTCTCAGGGCTTTAAAAAGAGAGTATGTGAGAGTCCCTCTCTCTCTCTGCTCTTCCATTTCTGCCATGTGAGACCCCTGGGTCACTGTCACCACCACCAAGGCCTTTACCAGATATGTTCCCAAGACTTTGGACTTCCCAGCCTCTGAAACTGTATGCAATAAATTTTGTATTGTTTATAAATCACCCAGTTCCAGGTATTGTGTTATAAACAACAGAAACAGACTAATACAGAAAACTGGTACCAGGAGTGGGCTGTTGCTTATAACAAATACTTGAAAACGTGGAAGTGGCTTTGGAACTGGGTGTCAAGGAGAGGCTGGAAGAATTTGAAGGAGCAATCTAAAAAGCCTAGCTGTTGGTGGGAATTTAGAAGACAAGAAAACCATAGAAAATTTGGAACTTTCTGGTTAAATAGTGGCAAGCAGAAGGTTAACAGAAATATGGACAGTAAAGACCGTAGTGAGGAATTCTGAAATAAGAAAAAAAAAGGAGATTTTTGGAAACGGAGGCAAAGATCACCCTTGTTTTGAACTGGCAAGGAACTTGGCTGCATTCTGTTCATGCCCCAAAGTTTTGTGGAATGTGGAACTTAAAGATGCTGAATGAGGGTATTTGGCAGAAGAAATTTCTAAGCAATAAAGCATTCATGAAATTGCATGGCAACTTGCAACAGCCTATGCTGAGTTATGGCAGAAAAGGCATAACATAAGCCACAATTTATAGTTCAAAAGAAAGCAGAGGGCAAAAAATTGGAAAACTTTAGCCTGGCCACGTGGTATGCTTGGGAATGTTAATGTCTTTGGTTTTATCCATCATATTAAAACACCATAAAATTTCAGAACCTTTAAACAAGAAGAAAACATTTTGTGAGCAGTTTTAAATGCAAATGTATAGATAAATCAACATCTCAAATAGAGACTTCAGATTCTCTGAAATAAAGAAACCCAGTGAGAATCTTTCATCAGGTTCCCTGGCGATGACCAGAGTGCAGGCTAAAAGTCAAAAGGATGGGTTTGAGTCCATACTGCAGCACATATTAGGCCTCTGTCTAGTGTGCACTGACCCCTGGATTCTCAGTGAAAAGCCAGAATAATTCCTGTGCCACCATCTTTACCGGACTGCTCTGTACATCAAATGAGACCATGGATGTGAAAGAGCAACCATGAAGGGAGTCCACATTTTGTGGAACAGGACCCTCATCTGCCTCACAGTTCATGCATTCTCAAACGCCTTTTTTTGTTATGACATCCCTAGCAATCCAATCTCATTTCTTCACTCCTCAAAATGAGGCGTAGTTGGGCAGATATTGAGAACATCTGGCATTGTCAGCAAACTTCAGAGAAGATTACCATTAAGAAGGTGCTTGCTAAGTATTTGTAAATTCAAGACTCAACCTGTATTCATGCCCTGATGGCCCAAATTTACATCCAACACACCAGGCCAAGGAAAACACATTTGTAGTTTGCTTCACACAGGACTCCATTGCAAGAAGGAATGTCAATACTGTCACATCGAAAATCATTTACTTTATTGAATACTTGAATTATATTTATCCACATTACAGTATTTCTATAAAATAAAATTTATAGTGTTTGCAAATAAGAATTTCACTGAAATGAGTAAACTAAGCAATATACGAAAGTTATTTTTCACACTTACGGTATACCAGTATTATAGATTCTATTTGTGTAATATTTCACCATGCTCAAAGTTTTTTATCCAAAGTTTTATGTTGTGTATTGGAAAGCCTAGATTTAGAGTTCCAATGGTTCTCTTTCCACTTTACTAATCATGTAACCTCTTCTTTTTCTTTCTTTTTTTTTGGTGGCTGGCTGGTACGTGTAACCTCTTCTTGTTGACTCCTGTGCGACAAGTACACATCTTTGTTACTTACAACATTGTAGTTGCATAACTTGTAAAAATGGGTCCAATGTAGTGGAACACAGACTCCCATGCATCATAACAAAGAGAGCTTATTTTACCAATACATGTGTTTATCAGTCACAATCCTCAAGGCTGCAAGAACAGAAAAGGACAACTTTGATTTAAGTAAAAGAGGGATTTGTTGAAAGGATATTGACCAGCATGTCACTAAATAGCCAGGCTTGGATACCCAGATCTGGACATTGGGCAGCCAAAGAAGTCAAATCAGGCCATAGAAATGGTCCAGAAAGAACCCCACTGACACACCACAGAACATTAGACACACAGCTTGCCAGTGCTGGACTGCAGACACCACTGTGGCCACTACTGGGAAATGGCCAAGGCTACCACCTCCATAACAAGCTGAACAGAAGTGACTCCATTTTGTTAAACTTCTAAATTAAAACTTTTTTTTCTTACTCTTGTAACCCAAACCACATAGCTTGCAGCTGGACATTAGAATACAATGATTCTTGTTCATATGATTGCTAGAACATAATGACTTTTGCTCACATTTTACACAGAATAATTATAGAAGAAATTATTAACCCAGGTGGCCATTCTTTACTAGCTTACTAACTAGATCTTTTTGAGGTTAACAGGAACTGAATCTGTGACTTGACTTCATGAAGGATGGTCACCATGAATCAGCTCCCACCTGAGAAGTTCTTTGATGTTTATTTGCAATTTTGTGATTATGCCTGCATGTCCCTGCTTAGGTCACCATGAGTCAGCTCCTACCACCTGTCCCTATAAAACCCTTTGGCAAGTCTGGGAAAAGTGGAGATGGTCTTTGAGACTTAAGTCCACCATTTCCCCAGGCTGCCAGCTTCCTGATTAAAGGCTACCTTTCCTTACACCAACACTTGTCTCTTAATTATTGGCTGTTGAGTGGTGAGCAAACAGAACTTTGGGGTTTTGGTAACACCTCCTCTGCTGCCAGCAAAAAATTTTTGTGTCCTTATCTTTGTGCATCACTAACACCCAATTCAAATCCAGAGTGGCTGCATCTTACTGAACAGACCTGAGATGTGTTCTGCAAAAAGTGCAAGTGAAGCTAAGAAAGTGGACCCCTACAGTAGGAAGTAGCCTTTATACACCACCAAGCCTTACGCAATGGGGAATTCAAATACATAGGAATGGGTTTAATTCACACGACAGCCTACAGTATGAATAAAACCAAACCATTGCAATAAATTCATGACTACATTAACCTATACACTTAATATACTGTTTATATACTGTTATAAACAGACCATATGAAAAAGATTGAAATATAAACTCTTAAGTCATGAAAACATGAGTCAGTATTCTGTCATGGCAACTTGTAAATTTTTATGTCATCTATGAATGGCTGTCTTCATGATTTGGAGTTAGCAAAGTCATTAGTTCTGCAATATCCTTTTTGTTCCCCCCAGCTGCTTGAGATTTTATGCTGGAAAACACCTACTCCTCTTATATTGGGAAAACAGACTGCTATTGATGAGAATTATTAAAAAACAAACCAAAACAGATTTGAGGAGAAACTTGCCCTTATGTACTCTCTTTTATAACTGCCTCAACAAATCTGATATGGTTATACTTTTTAAAATTTAAGTAGTTTATGATTTTATTAGAAAGCAATAACTGCATTGGTACCCTTTCTGATAGGCCACTTGATAATGACTTTTGCATTGTTCATGCATTTTTCACAACAGACACTTCATGTCTTTGAATTCCTTTAGTTGGAGTAGGAAATGCAAACAAATCAGCAAATGGACTTAGCCCTTGAAACCTTGTATCCAGCTGAGTGGTTACAATATCAATCACATCATGAAAAATTCCTTTTACCTAGAAGACTCTGAAATGCAGAGGGTTGCCGTCCTATTTCTCAGCATAGGACAGAACTGAAAAAGTAAATGTAGACCCCTTTTAAATATCTTTGGATGTTGGCAAAAATTGGGGAAGTTTTTGTTACAAGAAAAATATGCCCATTATTATTAATAAACTGTCTTCAACAAAGACTCTTATCCATTGCTAAAAATTGACCAACTATAAACAGCCCCCACGGTTCTGTTTTTGCCCGTAACAAGATTTCCAAATCCTTTTAGCTACAAAGCCAGCAAAGATCAAAGAGGTTTCATTTGAGCTCTCTACTTGTTAATGAGACACAAGTGTCATCTCTTAGCACATAGTAATAATTGTTGTGCAGTACTCTTTTCCAATGACCTGTAAAAATTATATATTCAAGAATGGCTTTTTTTTTTTCAGCAAAGGGAGAAGTATGAATTAGGAAAGGTACATTTAACAGTTCAATGATCTATTGTGATAAGTTAATACACTTTTCCCCCCATTCCATGGCGTTCACAATTGCAAATGTTTGGCTAATTAGCCATAATAAAGGTGAAATTTGCATGTTAGTGTGCAACTTGGCAAAATGACTTATTACTCCTTAGTCACTGGAATAAATATGTGCTCTAACATTTATAGCTCTTCACTTATTCTGTTTGCATGGCTTGCACCAAGTTAAAATGTATGTGTAGCCAGATTTCAAGAAGAAAGAGAGGGAAAAAGGATTGAAGAAAGGAGGGAAGGGAGAGCGGGAGGGAGGGAGGGAGAAAGGAAATAAATCCAGCCACAGTTGAATTTTAGTTAAGTGCAACTTATTTAATTTGCTAATGATATACTAATTTTCTAATGTATTTATCTATTCATTGACCATGACTAATAACCCTGAAACTTTCACTGTAGCTCCAGTTCAGTTTTGATACTACCACATTGAATACTCATTATCTGTTTTACCATCTGCCTCCTGCATCACATGATGAATGTTGACACTAGTATTACAGTCAAGATCAAATATGTAAAAATCTGTCTCCTTCACTATACTATAAGCTGTATGATGTCAGGGATCATATCTGGTTTGTGTAAACACCAATTATTTAGGACACAATGCCTCAGGCCTTCATTCAACAAATATTAAGGACCTTTTCTGCACAGGGCCTTTTTGGTTTCAAGAAATGTAAGTACTGTCAAATTAATTCAAGTGAGAAGAGTCTGGCTGTTTTCTCACCCTCATCCTTTCATGCTTCTTTGCTTCTCCCTCTGCATCTGCTCCCTTCTTTTTTCCTAATCAGCTTTCTTTGATGCTCGCTGCCCTCATCATAACCTGGGAGTACAGGAAACCTCAAAGTGGCTGCCCAGCCCCTACACTATGAGACTTTCAGCTTGAGTAACCATCACAACCCTCAACCTCTTGGCTCTAATTTATGTGAGAAAACTCTGATAAAAATAGCCCATCATTTCCAAGCCATTGGACTAACTCCCATGGAATCAGGTTTCCTTCCTCATTTGATCAATTGTAGCCAGGGAAAAGGAATCATATATTGGGATCAGAGTGTCCAGTTGCAGAAGAAGCCCCAATTAGCAGTATCTCCCCTTAAATGAAGCTGTAGGTAGGACAGGTAGACATAGAAAAGTCTAGTAAACTGTGCTTTTAGTTTGCTTTGTTTTACATTTAATCATTCTGTCCCCAGTATCTAGCAGATAGTAGGTAAAAAACCGTGTTTGTTGACTGATGCTAGAACATGACATGACATAATACGATATTTCTAAGTTTTATAATTTATGTGGGATGGGGAAGGAAAGTGGAGGGATATGAAATAACAGTTGCTGAGGTTTTGGACTCTGGAAAGATGCATAATTGCTGCCAGGATGAATAGATTCAAAGCTCGCAATTTCTATTTCTTTAACTTTTCTACTCAGGCATTGCTTTTAAATAAAAACTCTTGCAAATCAATCTTTAAGAAATCAATTAAAGTAGTTAAAAGAGAAAATGGAGAGACTCTAGCATATAATTTCTCAGAAACTCATTGCCCACTATAACCATGTTTGAGGACAATCCCCATTTTAAATGTGCCACAACAGTATATTCTCTTTTCTGATTCCTTTTAGAACTTAAGCCATTTAGAATGACATGAACAGCTCTATTATTAATTTCAAGATTCAGAAAGCAAAGAAACAAATCCCCTTCTAATAAATTCCCCCCACAGAAAATACGCTGAGGTGGAAAAGGCTGATGGCTAGAAGATGCTATAGAATACTGTTGGTAGAGATGCCATTTGCATAATATTGAGAGCAAGTAATTACTTATCTCTTTTCTTGTGGAGGGATCCTCCTAGTACCCAAGAGTATTTACTAGCTTTTCTCTCCCTTCCTTTTAAAGAAACCAAATTTTGTAGAGAGTGATAAAACCGAGACCAAATGTGACCATTTAAGCTGGGGATACAACCATGCCAACTGTCAGGACATGTTGTGAGCACTTCTCCAAGATGTGCCCCTAGGGCTACAGGGTCCTTTCAAAGTCTCCTCCCTCTCACACAGAGGCAAACTCATTCTGAGGGCTCACCTTCTGTACACACTTTTAGGAACCTCTAATTCAAAAGGTAAAATGAAGTTAATATATGAAGCTAAGCAGAATTCACACAATAGGCTTTGCATAGGGTGGCTTGGGGGATTTGGAAGCTTTTTTTGAAACACCACACCTATTTTCCAACTGTAACATTCTGTATATAAACTTTGCTTTTCTATAAGGTTGTATGGTCCATATGGTCCATGAGTAAAGAGAGTATAGTTCAGAGTTGTGTGATCTGTCCTTCAGACTGGAGGCATGATATTAGTTCACTTGCCAGCAACCCTTGGACCTACGCTTGGATGCAACAGGAATAGAACTCACTAAAGAGGTCATCAGCTGCTGCTTCTAGTCACTTTCTGGGTGCTGTGACCCCCAGCATCAGAGGCATTCATTCTCCAAGGGTATTCTGTCTTGAAAGCCTATGAGCCTTGTCGGTATTCACTGTGTGATCAGCTGCCAAAGGAATTGCCAGCGCAATCTTGAGAATAGATGAGGAGTTATACGGAAAGGATAAAATTTCAAGGCTTACTAATCCTTGTGCTTGGTGACATGAGATCATCAGACCAGCCTGAGTATGGGAGGAATTTATGCAAAGGGATAAGATTACGTTAAGTGCTTCAAAGCTCCTGACTTTTTTATGAAGCACTGACTCTAGATGTGAGTCACCAGAATCAAAGGATCGTTTATTTCAGGGACTATGACCTGAGTAGCCACTTTGTAATTTCTCTGATAGCCCCTCTTCTTTGCTCTGGGCATTTCACTTACATTTCCAAATTAAAAGATAATTTTTCTGCAACCTGAAACACCTTTTTGATCTTTGCCAATGTTCCCACTCTTACGCCTATTTACACAAGAGGCTCAGATTCTGCATCTTTTCTCCCAAAAAATCCAGACAAGTGAATTACCTCATTGGGAGAAATCTCAGAAACCACTTCTTGGTGTCATCATTGAGTTACCTGTATTCCAGGAGCTGGAAATCTTCTCCTACCTGTACCTCATGATGCCCTGCTCCTCCACAATATCAAAGAGAAATATAACCACTTCTTCCCAACATGAAGCAAAGGGCATCTCTACCAATGGAGGGCTGTGGCATCTGTCTGGCCATCAGCCTTTTCCACAAAAGTATAGTTTCTGGGAGCTACACAGGGTTGGGGATTTGACTAAATAGACACAAAGATGAAATAAACATAGACCCTGACCTCAAGGTGTATCCAAAATCGAAGGAGACAGAAATGTATTAACAATTACACTATGATTCAGTAAGTATGATAATAAAAGCATCTATAAGAGAAGAAACAGAGGATGGTGTGGTAAGGAAAGGGAAAGTGATGTTTGAGCACACTGTTTATAGTATGACTGGGAGTTTGTCAGCCAGAATAAAACAGTATAAGAGAACACACCATTCCAGAGGTAGGAAAGAGCATGTGGAAAAGCAGAGGCTTCCAAACAGTAGCTGTTGCAATTGTTCTGGGTACTACAATGACATTTGAAAATATAAGCTTTATATCTTATACATCTGTTGCGTACAGTATACACAAATACAGTATAACATATATAGAGAGCAGTCTTAAAATTAACTTTAGCATTGTTTTATGTTGAAGTTACATGAGAAAAAAAAAAAAAAAAACTTTCTAATTTAAGATAATGTGAAGACTTTGGGACCAGAGCTGGAGAATAGACTGACACAAAAATGTCACATTCTCAGGAATACAAGTTTTGATATTACACTACTCATAAAAACACAGAAACTATGATAAACACATTGAAGGCAATTTTATAAGAAGCAAAACTAAATAGCCTAATATCAGAGAAACAACCACAATCTATTGAATACCTACTCTGGGAAAGAACCTAAACTCATCAATCTATGTACCTCATCTTATTTACTTTAATGCTTACAATAGCCTCTTAAAGTAGATATTATCCTCAATTTGCACTTAAAGAAATAAACTCAGAGAAGTCAAGTAATTCATTCGTTAAGTGATAGAGCTAGGATTCAAATCCTGGATTTGTTTGATGCCGTGGCATCATATCTCACATGCACTCCCTAAATCCTACTAGGAACTAGTAAATATTCATTATTATGAAGACTATAACTGTACAAATATTTTTAAAGCATACATGTGGTAGCATGGTACAGCAGAAGGACCACTAGTCCAAAAATCAAGCAACCAGCATTCTCAGGTACACACAACTTTTCTATGTAACTTTGGTTAAATTACTTAACCCTTGAGTAAATTGAATTAGATAATCTCTAAGGTTCTATTCAGGTATAAAAGACTAAAATGCTCCATTATTACATTATTGCTACATAATAGGTTGCCTATTCAAGATTAGCTATTATCTTGAAATTAAGTTCATCTTTCATAAAGGCAGATTCAACCAATCAATCCCATTTAGAGATCTCTCCACACTAATCTAATACTAGGCCGACAATGTTGTATACTACAAAATAGTATCTCACTTCAACAGCTGGGTTAGCTTCACAAAATAGCCAAAACAACATTTGTGTTGACATAGAAAGTAAGTACTCTGTGAGTTTGAGACATAAAAATAAAACGAGTATTGTATTTCCAAACTTGGTAAACACGTGACATATTATCTACTACATATGTGAGGTGGAGGAAGGAAATTTGATTCAGTAGCGATTAAGCTGAGGAGGATCACAGAGAAAAAGCAAAGAAGCATATTAGAATCAGGAAGAACAGACACAGGCGTGGTACGCCTGCACTCACTGTCATTTACCCAGGAAACATTTTGCAGTGCCTTGGGAAAGAGCATGATGTACTAGGACAAATATGGGCTAAAAATCCAGCAGTCATAGATTTTAATCTCTACACCATCACTCATAATTCTGTGACACTGGGGCAAGGTATTTAAAGTTCTACGAGCCAGTTTCCTCGTTAATTTATGAAAACAGAGAAAACAATTCCTACTGGGCAATTTGGGTGTGGAGACCAAATGAGGTAATGGGTATAAAAATGCCTATCTAGTATCGAGAGTGGCATAATGTCAACAAGTGCTCAGTGTTATTTTCTGTCCCTTGAGCTCTAGCTAAATTAACATAAAGCAGCTTTAAATGCTATTAAACAGAAAAGTCCACATTCATATGCGAGAGATCTGAGAGACAGTGTAATGATAAGAATACAGCTCTGAGGCCAGATTTAAATCGTGGCCTCTGCTACTTCCTTGCAGTGTGTTTGTACAAATTACTTTATGTTCCTGAGTTTCAGTTTCCACATCCATAAATGGGGATAATCACCATGTAGGGTTATTGTGAGGAATAAATGAGCAATATTTAGAGGATTAAATTAGATAAGACTTAGCAGAGTGGCTGGTACATAGTGAGCTCCCAATAAACACTAGCTCTCATTATTACTCTAATAGGCATTTTTGGCTTGAACAAAACCCCTATTATCAGCCAAGGTCAAATTTTCCCTTCCTTCCCATCTCAAGTTCTGCCAGCTGGGCCCTTGCTTCAGGCTGCACACAAAGGCCTTTGTACATTTTGGCTGAAGGTAAGAATTAGGAATGAACTGAAGTTCAGCTGCAGCCTGGGAAGTTGTGCATTGTCTGCTCCTCAGCTTCAGCTTCATCCTTTGCAAGGTCTAACTGTTAAATGCCTATCTCAATGTGCTTTCTGGCATCCAGAACTCGGGTGCTATCAATGACCATGGGATTACATAGGTTACAGTAATACTTCATTAGTATGGCATTCTGATTTGTTATTAATAATTGAATATTCAATTTCAAATAAAGATAAACATTAATTATATGACACAGTAGATGTATGCAAAAAAATTAGAAATAAAAAATAAGGGCAATATATATTAGGTTTGTTTCTGAAAACATTCAGAAAACATCGAGTAGTGCACAAAATTCCAGTTTGTGAGAATGCTTCAGTAAAATTATAAATCACCACTGACCACCAAATCTTCAAATACAGGAGTTAAAGAGCAAATGCCTTTACCTTATTCAGTTACTAATGGGAAAAAAAGCAAATCTTAATAATTTGTATCATGGATGGCCAGTTAGCTCAGTTGTTTAGAGCATGGTGCTAATAAAACCAAGGTCCAGGGTTTGATCCCTGTACCTGCCAGATGCCAAAAAAAACAAAACTCATCATGAGTTGCTCCCTGCTCTATATTCGAAAGTAATTAATATCTTAAAATGAGTAAATGAGTGTGGGTGCAATTTAGCAGCTTCCAAAGCTGAGAAATTAATGATTCTGCACTATGTTAAATTTTAAAAACATGACTAATATTCTAATAAGACTGTAGTTAATTTTGAATAAAATTTCATATTTATTCACATATTCTAGACATTTACCTTAATCTTCAGTTTAGGCCTTCGCCAAACATTAATTTCAACATTCAGCCATTTAGCATTTGGTCAACATGTGTACTTAAGTGCACTAGAATGTGACACAGCCATATACCACAGTTGAGACATGGCAATCACCAAAGTCACATACCCAGTACAGCCCCATCTCCAGGTCACCCATTTGCCAAGTTTGTGAATATCACATAAGAGGCTGACCAGGTTGCTTCTGCAGCAAGAACTTGTCCATCCATATTACTTCTCAAATGAAAAGAAGGTAAGTGTCAAGGCAGCAGAAGGGTGCCCTTAATTCAGAAATGAGACATGGCCTCCTGTAGCCGGGTTCCTACCTTCAGATTGCTAATTTATCCTATTTTACCTTTAGGCCAGAATGATAGGCTGAAAACTTTTCTTGGAAATGAAACATTCTCGAGTTAGACATGCTTGATCTGGACCACTAATGACAGCAATGCATATGGAAAGTTCAGTTCATACAAGAGAGAACGAAATTTTAATATACTTAAATCTATTTTCCACTTTGAAAATAACACCAAAGTGGAGTCCAAAAATCACTTTTGTGCCAAGATTAAAACATTTAATATTTCAAACAATTCCTTTTCCCCAAAGGCAGAGGTCATGGCAAATCCTCAGAAAAAGAGCATGTTGTCTATTTAGAAATTCAGGCTAAGACCATCAAATGAAACGATGGTTCATGCTGTTATTTCAAGTGGCTATAAAGAAGAGATGAAAGACAAACGTAAGCAGTTACTACTTTAAGGATTATTCACAAAAGTCTTTAGGAATAACACAGATGAAATCTCCCTTAAATGAGTCATTATAATAGAGTGGGAATGATTATACACTAAATTAATCAACAGATTATAGTTCATGGCCTGACAGAATTTAGGCTTGGTTTAAAAGGCCTAATGGTGTATAACAGACTTACCCATTTTCAGATTAATGCTATAGCGTATCAGTGAATTCATGTTAACCGCCTTATTAACCAACCCACTTTAGATAGGATTTGTGACTCTGAACATATATGTAAGAAAAAAAAAAAAAAGAAGGCAGGCAGACCACAAAAGGAAAAGAGCTAGCTAGGCTAATGAGGCTCCTAGAGGGGCCTCCAGAGCTCCTGAGAGAGAGATGCTAATTGATACACTTCTTTCTAACTTCTCATACATACCAAGTCTGTGCTGGGCCCTCTGGACCCTAACCTTCACTTACTGCTCCCTCTGCCCATGTCTTGTTCCTTCTCATCCTTCACATATCATCGCAAACGTTTTCTCTTACAGAACGCTTCCCTGATGACACTTTCTAAAGCAGTGCCCCTACGGACTCACTCTCTGCCTCCCTGCACGTCATCCTGTATACTTCCCTGTCACTTTCAGAAGTTTGTTCCTTTACTGGCAACCATTATTAAAATGCAAATTCAACAGTGAAAGGGAAATTGTCTCTATTTTGCTCACCATTACAACCAGGCATCTAGAAATATCTACTGAATGAATGACTGGAAAAGTAGGAGAAAGCAAGCAATTATACTTCTGAGAAATTGTTCTAAGGAAATAACAGGTCACATTCACCAAGATATAGAGACAAGATATTTATAACAATGAAAAACAAGAAATTGTCTAAGTGTCCATCCAAATGAAATTTGTTAAATTAGTTATGATACATGAAGGTATTAAAAAAAAAAATCAAAGAACTTTTTCTACTATTGAATGAAATAAGAACAGGCCAGTATGTATGGTATGATCACAATATTGTAGAGAAAACAATAAAAACAACATGTGGTAGCTTAAGTTTAGAAGAAAATAAAAAAGGATAAAACAAACAAGATGTTAGAAATAGTTGTCAGTTTACTTTTAACTTTAACTTTTTCCTCCAAGTTATCTTTGTCCTTTTTGGGGGGGGTTGGGAGGGTAGAAAAACATTCTGTAAAGAATAATTAAGTAGTATGCCAGTCAGTAAGTCTGCTTGGGTATATGAGAAAAAAATTTGGAGAAGAAAAACTTCAGGTGACTACACAAGTGTGTTCTTTTCTTGACCTAACAGTAGTAAAGAATGGCTTATTTACATTCTATCCCCTTCCACATATCACTCCAAAATGCACAAACTCAAATGCCTACTTTACTTCTCAGAATATCATTTCCAACAAAGTTATCACCATTCTAGGATCCTAATATTTTTAGACAAACAGCATTAAACTTTAGTTTCAACTATTCACTGTGTAAACAAGCTATTTCAGGTCTGAAACTATTCAATTTTAAAATATCCATTTTATCAAATTTTCACGGAACCACTGAAATTTTTTAACAGATAATGACAACTATTCCCTGCTTTAAATATAGACTGGAAAAATCATGCACAAAATAGCTGTATGATAATCTTGTGGCACCTCGATTTCATTCCACTCTCTATATCTGAACAAAGAAAAACATTATAACTGAATTCACCGCAGCTTTCTTTTATCTTAACATAAGTTAGCAGAGTACACATAAAAAGCTGTGAACAGCAGAAGCTCTTTACAATATCCAAATAGAAAGCTGTTGAGAAACAGTCTTTACAATGACAATCAAAGAGCAAAACATCTGGTTAGTTTTTAAACTAAATGAGCTGCTTTGCCCTCCATGCCAAGCACCAAGCAATAGGCCCTTTATATCTTTCCCATTCATTCCTGACTGATGTAGCAGTTCTCAACAGCATTCTCACTAGTTCCATGATCATTCAATTTTTTCCCATTCTTTCAAATAACTGTCCATTTTGTTACAGATACAATTAGCAAGCTGAGAGCATATGTTTCCTTTTAGTTCTCACTTTAAAAAAATGTCATATAATTTTATTTTCTAATTTAAATATTTTTTTACAATGGAATGTTTTTCAAATCATTTAAACAAATCTGTAATAGCTGACTTGGAGTCAAATGCTGCAGTTAGACATTCCTAAGGTTTATTTTAAGTTAAGTTTAAACTAAAACTTTCATATTACTAAATAAATTTCCAAGAATCTTAATTAAAGAAATCATTCAAAATGTGATAGTCTAGTGTTTATTTTATGTTATGGCAGGTACACTTGAATCTCAAAAATTTAAAACATATAAAAAAGTGGTTAAGGACTAACATTTGTATCAACAGTTGATAAATGTCTAAGATTGTTTATTATACAGCAGGGTACAACGGTAGTGGTAATGCCAACAGGGCACCATGGAAGTTAGTCTAAAAATTATCACTGGGCTTTATACAAGCAACAACATATGCTGCTGTTTTAGAATTTCAAGACATGATCTGCTAACACTAAGCAGTCCTTTAAATTTTTAATGTTATACAGTGTTATAGTATTTAGTTTGGCAAATGTTTCAAAATAAAGTAGAAATGTATTCATAACATCACAGAAATGCACATCCAATATTGTTTTCAATAAGAACCATAGGTACAGATCAGAACTCTTCCCTATATGAAATAATTTACACACAGATGAATGCTATCTTGCTATCTAAAATAATCACTAAATACAATTCTTTTTCAGAAATAAACAAGCAAAGATTTTTCTCATTATCAAATGTCAAAAACATGTAGATAATGTATTTTTTTAAACAAATGATACTCTAAAATTATAGTAATAATTTCAGTGAATGTGCAACCTAAATCAACCAAGTATACTGTAGTACAACCATATTAGGAAACCAATGATCAGAAAATACAACCGTATGAAAGAAATTTAATCCACAAAACTGTTTTTCAGGCCTTAAGGTAAAATAGTTCCACAGTCTACAGGTAAAATCGAGGCAACAAAAATGCGTGCTTGTCTTAGATAAGGTGATATTTTATGCAGAAGATGTAACACTTTGTTTGTAGACAGCATGGTATGCATTTCTCAGCAAGACATAAGGAAAACAAGATTCCAAAAGATCCATAGTCAGGAATGGAGATTCCTGTACAATCTGAAAAATTCCAAAAATGCATCAAAATTCAAGTTATTTGTAATGAAAACATTTACTGACAACTAGTAAGCCATAATTTCTATATTGTTCTTATTAGAAATAGACACAAATTATTTTCCTTTTACATTAAAATCTAAAATGTAAATGTGCCATGGTAAATACTACCAAAATGTTTATAGGTGCTACTTCACAAATAAATCAATTAATCAACAGGAACATATTGAGCACTTTTCCCTGACCTGAGCAGAGAATACAAAGCTATTTAAAATATGGTCTGTTTAAAATATGGTCTATATCATCAAGTCTAACTGGTTCCAAGACTGAGCTAGAAAGCAAAACCAAAGATAATCCAACTATAATTAAATGGAAAACTGTAAACTCAAGAGGAGTTCAAACGGGAAGAAAGATTAATGTAGGCCAGAGTACTCAGGAAAGACTATCTGGAAAAAGATATGAGTTATGGGGTGTTCTGAGTCATCAGGAAAGACACAGATCTCTGTAGGTAGGAAAAATGACTCTAAGGTTGGGAAGAGCCACATGACAGAAATAAGCAAAGACACTGCAGAAAAGGACCTATCTAGGCATAGAGAATTATAGAAAATTGTATTAGATGGGCAGAATGGAGTTAGAATGTAGAAAACTCAGAAAACCAGAAGAGAGTTGAAACTGATATACTAGGACAAACTAATAAGGCCCAAGTGTTCCCCAATAGGTTGAAAAACTGTTCATAAAATACCTTATAGTTAAGGCTAATCTTTGATTTTGTTTTCTGATATTACTGTAATGGCAAAATGTCAGTAATGTCAGTCTTTTCAGCAATTTTTAGAAAGTATGTGGCTTGGGTAGAGTGAATACAGGGGCTCAAAAAAACACTTCAGCTCTTATTGTTGTTCAATCCCTAAAATGCCAAGAAAAGACTCTCAGGAATGACTGGAACTTTTTTGTTGTTAGTAAAAATTGAAAAGAGACCTACCATATCTAGCAGTAAATAAACAGATTCTCTATTTCTTGTTGTTGTTTTATCTGTCTCTTGGCCAATTTTCAGTAGACTGGAGGATGCAAGCTTAAAAGTACACAAACGTATTAAGTAAGATTTTTTAATAAAATGTTCACCAATTACTTGTTTATTTTCAGTATGCTTCAACTTCTAACAATTTCAATCATACAGTGCTACATTTTAAATACAAGCAATTAAATAACATGATGAGCTTAGATACTTTACATTCAAGCAATAATTTAGAGAGTTATAAAGGTATAAAGAGACACAAGGATAATAAATGTAACCAAAAATTCTTTTTGGTCTTTAAAACTGATTTTTTTCAGAACAAGTCTGTTTTTTAAATGACTTAAATATTTCTGTCTTTCCAAATATCTGTATTAACTATATTTCTTAGTTCCCAAATAGGAAGACAATCTCACACTGGGTTTGAATTCATAGGAACTGAGAGATAAGGACAGTAAGCCCTGAATGAAGTAAATAAAGAAAATGGAAAGAAAAAAAGCTTAATTTTAATACAGTTTTTCTTGAAGTAAAATTATTTTCTCAAGTTAGTACTATATGTGCTTTTAAAAAAAAATTTTTTTTTTTAAAGATAACAGGATTTATATGCTCTAGAATTCATTATGCCATGGAGCATCTTTCTTTAAATAAAATATGAAAAAGGTTATATTGATAAAGGAAAGAAAGAACTACACTGACATAGAAACTAAGAGCCATATTTCATGAGGCTAGATGTAGCACTACTCTCTTTTGGTAGCAAGTAGTATTTTTATTGTTGAGTTTGTCACCATTTATGGTCTTTCTACAAATAAATGGAAATAAGTAAAATATATCTTTTGATAGGGAACATTCTCTCTCTTTGCCTGAATTTTCCTCTGTCTCTTTCCTCTTTCAAAGCCTAGGAAAATTTCTAGGGCAGTCCAAACATCAGCCTAGAAAAAAACAGTCATGTTACAGAGCTCTAAAAATGGGAGAGAGACTTCTGAATCTAAGGAGAACAAAATAAACAGACTGCTCCTTGATTTCAATGCCCTGCCTTCACTTGTTCCTCCTTCCCCCCCCCCAAAAAAAAAAAAAAATTAAAGGAGACTGAAATTCATATACCTGAGAAAAGAATCTGAAAACAAAAACGCCATTAGAGGATACTAAATAAAATGTAAAAATAAAAAGAATGTACTGTTACATCTCACAGTTGTGATTATTAGTTTTCTTTATTAGATGTCATGAGGTTTGAAATTTGATCATACATACCGCCAGAAATTCTTTAAGGCGGTCTTCAATGCTTCCTTTGTGAATTGTAAACAAAGCTGCAGCGATCTGGTTGATGGCTTTGGCCAAGCAATGTATATTGTTGCAGTGCCCTGAGAAAGTGCAAATAGCATTGTGTAGATTCTTTGTGACCCCAAAATATAAAATAATACATAGAAAGTAAATCTTTAATGACTTTACAATCTATACATAAATAGTGGTATGATTAAAAGTAGAGTAGGGACATGGCCCAATTTGTTCTCATTTTTCAACTTCATGAGGACTTGGTGTTTTTAAAAATAGTGTAGCAACAGAGCCACAAATAATCATGTCTGTATTAAACAGGCAAATACTTTCAAAAACCCCAAAAGAAATCATACATCAGTCTTATAGTGTCTTGGAAACTTAAAAAAGAAGTGCACAGCTGCTTTACAAACATTTTATTATTCAATTCTTAAAATAATCCTGTGAGTTGAATACTCCCTCTCTACCCTCTATCACATACATATTCAAGCACACATGAGCTCTCTTACACACATTTCATATATCAGGAAACAGAGGCACAGAAAAAGGGAAACAGACTATCCCACATTATATAGTTATTAAGTGGCAGAACTTAAGTCACATTTTATTATAAAAGAGCATCAATAACTTGAAAAGAAATGTATCTACTGCACCAAAACCCATGATTTTTCCGTTGTCAAAACAATTTTAAACCACTATTACCTTCTATAGCAGGGCTATACTGGGACATCACATTACTCGCCAGTGTTGGCAAAGAAACTGCCACAAAGACCATGAGGAGGCAGGCAATTTTATATTCTTCTTCTGGACTAATGTTTTCTAAGGAGAAAAATTAAGAATAAAACAAAGGTATTTCCTCATGACTAGTTATAAGAGTTGATTATCTAAACTAAACAAAACAAATTTTAGGCAAATTTAAAAACAAATATTAAACAAGTTAAGAATAATAAAAGAAAAAGTATTTTAATACAGCTCCATGGAACTGGTCACAATTCTGTTTTAAGAAATAATAGAATAAAGTTAGAAACAATATACATTACTATTGGCTATTATCAACTACTCAGGCATATTTCAAGGATCTCCAATAAAACAGTAAGGCAAGATTTTACATTTTTTAATCATAAGATTATAGAGCAAAAAATAAAGTTATGATAACTGGAATCCTAAAATTTATTAATTGAAAACTGATAAGAAATTATTTTATAAGAAAATTCTATTTACTACAGTTCAGAATAACTGTTGTCTCATAAATTATTCTGCAAAAATATGGGAGAAAAAAACCTTAATTTTTTTCTGAAATAGACATAAATATGATTTGAAATTTAAAATTTAAAATATATAAATGTGGAAAGTGGATTGGATTTTCAACCTCTCTTTTTAGAAGACAGAAGAAACTAGTCATGAATGAAAATACCTACCAATGCCCTAAAGTTTTAAAGACATAACCCTTTGTAAAATATTTATCATAATATAACTCAAATTGTGGGTTACCTAAGGCATTTGACTTCTTCACTGCTACCTGGGAACTTCTATTTACCCCACTATTCACCATCACGTATAATTAAGAATTGAACATAAGAAAAAAGCCAGAATATGTTTCAAAAATTGTAGCTGTAGCAAATCAAATAACAGTAATAATTATCCATGTGACTATAATTATTGTATGAATGAGGAAACAAAAAGCATCGTTTAATTGGAAAAGAACTGATGAACTCAGTCAAACACCATGCTGCTTCCTCAAGGAAGTGGGGAAGGGCATTTCAGTACCAGAAACAGACAAAATGCTATTTACTTTGTAGACGAATCCAGAGTATTCTGGGTGGGCCCCCAAAATTTCTGAATGTTAAAATTATATAACTATGTGCAAACTCTTTATGGTGAATAATTCTTGTCCAGTTAAAATAGGACACTCTTTTCTAGATATTTTTTTGCTATCTACTGGACCATCTCCCATCAGTTTACAAATGCTGTCAATCTCTCCCACCTTAAAAAATCCTTCTCTTGATTTTACTCCTGCCTCCAGCTACTGCAATTTCATTTCTTTGCTGTTCTTTACAATAAAACTTTTTGTAAGTTCCTTTATACTTATTATCTCCAATTCCTTTCCTCTTATTCTCCCTCAAGTGGTCTCTAATCAGCCTGTGCCCCTAAAACTCCACTGACATTGATCTTGCCATCATCATCCATTAACCCAACATAGCTGACCATTCCCTTTCCATTTTCCTGGAAGCTCCTTTTTCTTGGTTTTTATTTTATTTCATTGGTCCTCCCTTCTCAGTTTCTTTTTCAATGGTTCTTCCTCTTCTCCCTGAGCTCTGAAAGTTGGAGTGGCTCAAGGCTCAGGCCTTGATCCTCTTCACTGCTGCATCTACATATACTAAATGGCCTTAATAATCTCATCCAGTCTTATAACTTAAATAACAACTGTATGATGACTATTAATATAACATAAGCTCTAGGAGGCAAGGATCTTTGTCTTTTCTGCACTGATATATTCCAACTACCAGAAACAAAAGGCTTAACACAAACCATGCATTTGAATAAATGGATAAATACCACATCTACATCTGTGTTGCACTGGTAGTTTTAACTAAGAGTACTACATATTTACTAATCCATTTTACCTGATTTTTGTGAGGAAAGAGCTACCACTAAGGCAGGATCAATCTCACAAGGTAATCCAGCAGCTGATGATAATTCATACACATTCATTGCAACCTGATAAAATTATAAGAATTACAGAGTAAGAAATACACAAATTTCCGAGAAAGCTCACTTTTATAAAAAGATTTACTGTTGAAATTAGAATCTGCCTACAAGAACAATAGAAAATTTCAGAAATTTGACTGAAACAGGAACTACAGTGTAACTAGCCTATAATGAGCAACTGATTTAGTACTCTGTGATGTGTTGCTGGTTATAACTTCCTATTTGTTAAGACAAACAAAACATAAACCCTCTATGGCAAATGCCAATAGAATCATTCTAAAGTTACTGTTTTTTGGAAGCATGGATGTAAAATATCAAGTCAAAAGAGATGAATAAATGAACAAAAGTGAATCAATATTACTGACCCACATTTATATCCATAGTGGTTTAATGAAAAATTATAGTGGTCAATGCCTAATCATATCGTACTTATAAATATGGTAAGTTACTTATTACAATAGGTTTTTTAAGGAGTTAAAAATCTGATAAATGACTAATGACTAAAGAAGTTTTTCTGTATCACATATGGATTTTAAGTATATAAAATATTCTGACTGCTCAATACATCATTAAAAACTATCTGCATAATTGGTTACCTCTGATACTGCAACAAAAAAAACCTGAGAATAAAATACAAAGTAAAACTGTGTATCTTAGAATAAATTGAAACATGCCACAGATTAAGCTCTAGATAAATGTTTGTGATCTATTACTCACTTCACACATTAAAAATTAACTCGAATCACTGATCTAAATGTAAGAGCTAAAACTATAACATTCTTAAAAATATATATAAACATAAATTTTCATGACCTTGGGTTAGGCGATGATTTCTTAGATATGACATCAAAAGCATAAACAAAAAAAAAAAGAAAAAAAATAGATAAACTGGACTTAATTAAAATTAAAAACTTCTGTGCTTCAGAAGACACCATCAATAAAATGGAAAGACAACTCACAGAATGGAAGAAAAGCTTTGCAAATCACGTATCTATTAATGGACTTGCACCTAGGATATATAAAGAACTCTTACGCTCAAAAATATAAAAACAAACAACTCAATTTAAAAATGGGCAAAGGCTCAGAAGACATTTCTCCAAAGAAGATATACACATAGCCAACAAACACATGAAAAGATGTTCAACATCATCTGCCATCAGGGAAATGCAAATCAAAACAGTGACATGCCATGTCATACCCACTGGAATGGATATAATCAAGAAGACAGATAATAAGTATTAGTGAGGATGTATGAAAATGGAAACCCTCATACACTGCTGGTGGGAATGCAAAATAGTACAGCCACTTTAGAAACAGTTTGGCAGTTCCTCAAAACGTTAAACATACAGTTTACATATGACCCAGCAATTCCACTCCTGGTGTATACCCAGGAGAAATGAAAACACATGTTCACACAAAAACTTGTACATGGATGTTCATAGTAGCTTTATAATAGTTAAAAAATGAAAACAACCTAAATGGCCATCAACTGATAAATGGATAAATAAAATATTGTATTAGCCAGACAATGAAATACTTCAGAAACAATTTTTAAAAATAAAGTACTCATACACACTATAAAATGAATAAACCTGGAAAATATTATGCTAAGTGAAAGAAATCAGTGTCAGAGGACTATATTTTATGTTACTTATATAGGCAACCTACAGTGACAGAAAGTAGATTAGTGACTGCCTAGGGCTGGGAACTGGGAAGAAATGAGGAGTGACTGCTAATGGGTATAGGGTTTCTTTCCAGGATGATAAAAATGTTCTAAAATTGACCATAGTTATGATGCACAACTCTGTGACTACACTAAAAACCACTGAATTGTACACTTTAAATAAGAAAATTTTATAAGTGAATTATAACTCAATAAAGTTGTTAAAAAAACATGTTTGGTTTGTTGTTTTTTGCAGTTGGCTGGTATGGGGATCCGAATCCATGACCTTTGTGTTATAAGGCTGCACTCTAACCACCTGAGCTAACCGGCCACATTTGGTTTTTCAAAAAACAGTTAAGTTCTATCGAAAATTTGCTAAAAACAAAATATAATTATGTCAGGCAACAAGAGAATTAGATGGTTGTTCAGAATATTAATTAGTATTCTCATAATCTGCATACCAGAGTCCTCTCAAGGACTGTTTAATTTTTAATGTTTTCTTTCCCTTTTTTTTTTTTTTTGGTGGCCGGCTGGTACAGGGATTAAACCCTAGACCTTGGTGTTATCAGCACCACACTCTAACCAACTGAGCTAACTGGCTAGCCTTCATGCTTTCTTAACTTTACTTTTTTCTGCAGTGTTTCCATTTAAATAATCTTAAGCTATTCATACACAGTTTTCTATCATAAAACCATAGGATAATCATGGACATCAAATGTTTATTTTGTACAAATCACTGTAAAAGAAACAAAAATTAAGAAAACAAGGTCTTGGTCTTCAAGATGTTTACAACCTAGTATAAAATGTAAGTGGGAAACACAACGATAATATCAGGCAGAATATGCTTAGCTCTACAGTAGATAAACAAAAAGTTCTCTGAGAGCACTAAAAAAAATGAAATTCTTTATCACTGAAGAATCTAGAAATGATTCTTAATAAATGGAAATTGAGTCAGACCTTAAAAGACAGGTAGAATTTCAAAAGGCAGAGATAGAAAGGGGCAATATTTTTCAAGTAGAATAAATTAGAAGGTAAATGATAGATGTGAGAATACACACAGAAAAATCTTCTTAGCTCACAGGATATCTATGAAGAGAGGGGCACGGTAAGAAAGGGGAGAGTGTGGGGGAAGGAAGGAACAAGCGGTGGAAGATGAGCCTCAAAAAGTTTGAGTGGCACCAATTTGAGAAGAGACCTGAATCTCTTGTGAAACAAGAGTTTGGACATTTTTTCAGTCAGTGCTTTTCAAGATATGCAAAACAGAAAATAAGTGAAGCATGAAAGCATAGAAAACATAGTTTTGAGTGCTGATATATCACTTTCTAGATGTGTAACCACTGGTAAATCATTGCTGGGTTTAGATTAGTGGTGGTTGGATTGCATGGCTCAATAAATTTTCAAAACAGAAATTGTGCGCTCACATTAGGCAGCCAATAAAAACAGAATACTAAAAAAAAAATTTTTAAATTACAGCCTACAATTAACAGATTTTTATAATAAAAGCCTTTTTAACATCAATTTTTAAAAACTGATTGGATTCAGCTGCATTTAAATCAAAACAACTCTCATTTCATTGGCCCATCTTTCTCATTCTGCTCTATGACCATGTATAAACAGCTATCAGTTTAGGAAAACAAGACAGATTTTTAAACAATTTTACATTGCTATAGGTGATCAAAGAAGATTGACGTTCAGAATGGTAGTATTTTGGTGCTGAGTTCTCAAAGATGCAATTTCAAAGGCAAGCATGCTAACTGATTACTTTAAAATAGAAACTTACAGTAGTTTAGAATTTATTATATTTTATATGTAACTTAAATATTTCATTTTAGAAACTGTAAAATCCAAACAGAAGTTATATTACCTTCATATCAGTTTCCCTTGGAATGTGATCTTTAAAATCTTCAATTGAACTTACAAGAAAAGGAATGTGGTAGGACAAGACCTAGGCAAGACAACAAATAAGAATGTAGAATTATGTTTAAATGGCAACTCCTAAATTTATGAAATATTACCATTTGATTAATTCTAGTTTTCATAAAAATTATTTTACTTTATTTTTGTGTGACTTTCTGAAGTACCTAGATACATGGAAATGGAAGAAGGTACTCAAAATGAAAAATGCTTTAATCCACAGCAAACTTGAAAAAGTAGTGCAATAATCAGGCAAATTATACCCCTCAAATTTCAATACCAAAATGAAATGAGTTCAAATAACTCTAATTTCTATAATTTTTATTTTATATAAATATGAAAAGTGGAATTTTAATTATATCATTGCCAACTGTGGATTTAAAGACAAGTTTTAATTTCTGGGAAATTAAAAGGGATTATTTGGATAGAGAGTATGTACATGTAATGGTTTCTTACATCTCTAAGTGCTTCTTGTGCCAATGATCGGAAGGATAAAATTACACCAATTATTGTCATCCTCTTCAAGACACTGTCAACAGCTAAATGTGAAGGTAGGAGAGAAGAGAAGAAAAATGTGTGAACTGGATTCTTTCTTAACCTTGAAGAAAACTCTAAAACTCATAAAATTCCCATAATAAAAGTCACAATTAATGGCAATTTAATTACAAACAATGATTAAAGAGGCAAAGGTATTGATAGCTAATATTTAAACTACTTAAGCTTCAAAGTAAGTATAGTTTACTTCAAATGGAGTACAGTTACTTCTTTTAAATGGGCTAGAGGGCTCACTTGAATCTTAAAATAATCTTATAAGTAGCTGTCTGTTCAACCCTATTTCAGAAAAGGTGAAGGTAGGAGAAAGGGGAGTAAGACTAGAGAGAAAGAAGCAGCACATCAGAGTGGAGTTAAATCCTCAAATGGCCCAGGAACAAGGAGATATTCAATTCTTAAGTTGTTGAGGTCTTGAGTAAAGAAATGAAAAATGACTCTTTAGACCAAGCAGTTTTGGCAGGACCAGGCTGCTTAAGTCCATGAATAGATTTGATTGCTTATATACTGGTTAGAGAGGATTATTCTAAAAATTATTAACATGTATTCAGTATTAAAACTCAGTTAAAAAAAACAAAAGAGATTAGAATTGAAAGAGTCAATACCTTCACATTTTATAAAGCCAAACAAACATTTATAGAATTTCCCCAAATACAAATCATTGCACTATGTAATAAGATTACAAACATAAACAGAATAATGTTCTAGATCTCAAATAGCAAACAATCTAAAAGGGCTGTCAAGAAAACTAAGAAAACACGGTCATATTTATGTGAGAGAAAAAACATATATACACATCATATATTTATATATAAAAAATGAATTTCTGAAAAGAGGTGTATAGTATAGTAACTGTTATCCAAAGTTATTAGTTAAGGAGTAAGAATGGAGAGAACTGTTTTGTTTTGACTTTCCACCTCCTTTTGTTGCTTGTTTAAACTTTAACCATAAGCATCTTTTACTGAACCACACAAACAGGCATAACATAAGCCAAAATGTGATGTGAATTAAAATAATTGTGTTTAAAAAAATGACATAAGGCACAAGTACATTATTAATTCCATATGACCAAGAACCAGTCTTCTTAATCTTTTTTTTTATCTGTAGCACTCAGCAGAGTCTGATACCCAGCAGACCAGCAGATGTTCAATGAAATAGTGACTCAAGATAAGGCCAGGAAATTGATACTATCCAGAGGAGAAAAGAAATGGGGGGGTGGGGGTGGGAGAGAGACTTCTCTCAGAAAATGTTATCCAAGTTGGGCATAAAGGAAGAGTAAGAAAAGAAAAGCATTCTAAGCCAGAAAACAAAACAATAATAAATCCGGAAAAAATGACAGAGAATAAAGTGAAGAATTAGAGAGTAATTTAGTGTGATACAGTCATATATTTTCCAAAGATGTTCCTCATAATTTAATCAAATAAGTTTGCAACAACTATGCCCTACAACCTCCTCTTGCATATACACAATAATAACATATTAAAAGTTCTAAGAAAATTCACAGTAAGAAATATTGTTTAACTTATTGTTTAATGGACTAGTTGCCATATGTATTTGACCACTGATACCTCCCCTCATCCCCCATAATTTCCATTAATTTCTCAATGAACTAATACTAGATCAGAGGCTATATGGGCTCAGGCCAGGCAAGCACCAGGTAGTGGGAGAGAAGAAGGGAAAGAACAGCTGGATATGAGATTAATCCAAATAATGGCCTTTGAATGTCACGCTAAGGAGTTTATACTAACCTTCAAGCAATGAGAAGGTTGTTCAGGGTTTATAAAGAGCTATATGAAAAGAAATATGTTTGGAAATATGACTCAAAGTTTGATGGGGAAAACTGGGCACATACTAGGAAGCCATGACTGAAGTTCACAAAAAGATGATAAAACCTTAAACAAGAGTCACAGGTATAGACAGAAACAGATTCGGGGCATTACATTTAAGCGGTAGGATATGTAGCAGGAGTGGCAAGCTCAAATATCTACAGCAGGTAACATAACGACCAAAAATTTTTTATAACTTAATGTAGTATAAGGCCAAACAAAGTATATCTTTGGGACAATGTGACCCGTCTATTTGCTAACTCTGCTCTACAAGACATAGCTATTGCATGTGGAATGTAAGGAAAGAATCAAAGAGGACACTGAAGTTTTCCAGTGTGGGTCACTGGATGGATGGTGAGAGAGGTAATGAAATGGTGAGTAAGGAAAGGATATCAGGCTTTTTCTCCCCACCTACTTGTATCTACCATGAGGGGAAGATACTTTCTATTCCAAAGACGGTCTGATCCTATCTGTGGATCACATAGTTGAAAATGTCTAACACAATGTTTCACAAACTTGAGTGTGAATCTGAATAACATGGAGGCTTGTTTTAACAAGCCCCAGAATTTCTGATTCAGTAGGTCTGGGGTGGGGCCCAATAATTTACATTCTTAATAAGCTCCCAGGGGGTGCTGTGGCTTGCTGCTTCTGGTCCATGGCCATATATACTTTGAGAAACTCTGGTTAAACTAGCACTTGGTATTAAATATCTGGAGCTCAACAGAAGAAGAATTAAGGCTGAAGATGAATATATTTAAAACTACCTGGGTAACACTTTCCCAGTAGGATTGTAGAATAAGAATGGAAGAGTAGGATATCACAAACTGATACTACATAAAAGATGAGCCAGTAAAAATGACTAAGAAAGGGTAGAGATAAAAGTATTGGCAACAGAATAAAGTTTCTATAAAAAGGAGAATAAAAGAGATAAACTCTACAGAGAAATCAAGTACAATGACTGTTGAAGAAGAGCACAGCTTTTGCAAATGAGTAATCACTAACAAACTCTTTCAGAAAGGTTTCAGAAAAGTAGCCATATTACAGTGTACCAAAAGTGGAGGGTGGAGAAAACGAAATGGTGAATACAACTAGTCTAAAAGTTTAGCAGGAAGGAGCGTGGTAGGATGAATAAGAGGCAGGTTTACCAACAGGCTTCAAAAGTGTTCTTTTATAAGCAGTACTTGGCTTTCAGAGAACAGGAGACTTTTCAGGGACCAGGGAAATCACTTGGAGGAATGAAAATAACAAGGATATGACAGCACAAGGGAGAATACAACTAAAATCACTGACCAAATTTGATAGTCCAGAATGAAAAAATAAGTAAAGCCAGGAAGAGGACGGTCAGGAAATCTGAGAGGCATCAAAATTTCAATGAGCTAGAACAAGGTCAGTAGGAGCAAAGGAATGAGAGAGATGGCTGTAGCTATGGTCTATGGCTATGGTCTGTGAGTGGGGTTTTAAAGTTCAAGATATTTTTTGTTTTTACCTTGTTTGTCAGGGATGGGTGGCTGGCATGGGGATCTGAACCCATGACCTTGGTGTTATAAAGCTATACTCTAACCAACTGAGCTAACCAGCCAGCCCTAAAGTTCAAGATTTTCACTGGTGGAATAGTTTCAGGTGGTAACATCCAAAGCACTGCTAAAGTAAAGATCTTTGGAGGCAACTTGTAGGTTTGTAGATGGTGGCAGGATGACAAAAGTGAATAGATGATTTTTAAAAAGGAAGAATTACTGTAGGAAAAATGGAAAACAGTCTGAAATCAAGGAGCCAGTAAAGTGATGAACCTTGCTTTAAGCAACAGTGTAAAAGAATAGAAAGTAAGGAATAGGGACATTATGCAATTTGCTCAAGTCACACAGGAAGTTCTAAAACTGAAAATAAATTCCAGTTTGTCTGCTAATTCAGAGCTACTTTTAATAAACTATAATGCTTTATCTTTTTAAAAGAATGTGTTTCTTGATTGTGAAAATCAAACACCTGCAAAAATACAACAACTTCTGGATAGGGGGTAAAGAAAGCACAATGGAGGGGACAGCCTGTGGCTCACTTGGGAGAGTGTGGTCCTGGTAACACCAAGGCCACGGGATCGGATCTCTATATAGGGATGGCCGGTTAGCTCACTTCGGAGAGCGTGGTGCTGACAACACCAAGTCAAGGATTAAGATCCCCTTACCGGTCATCTTTTAAAAGAAAAAATAAATACATAAATACATACATACATACATACAGACAGACAGACATAAAAGAAAGTACAAAGGAGGGGATCAAAGACAAAAAGGGCATTTTTCAAAACAGTTAAACTAAAAGAGTAGTTCTCTGTACTGCCCCAAGTAAGTCATTCTCAAGTGAATCCGTTCTTTTTCCAAATCACAAAAAAGATTTAATAAATTCTATTTAAAGGCAAATTTGATATATATGTCTCATTAAGATTCAACAATTTAGATTTTGGTTTTGGCCAATTCCAAAGTCATGAATCACCACTATTATATACAAAATCCAAGTAAGCAAAATCTATGCAAAGAACTATGAACTTTATTTTGAGCACATGCAAATTCTGTATAGAATTTTAACAAATTCTATTTTGTTTTAATTCCACAAATATGAGAGTTAAGTAAATAAGTTATTAAACATTGCAGTAGATTAGCTGCTTCTAACCAGATGGTATAGGAGGAAATTATGTTAAGTGAAATAAGCCAGACAAAGAAACAGAAATACCGCATGTTCTCACTTATAACTGGCTTCTATGAAAGAAAGGAGGGAGGGAGGGAAGTAGAGAATGGGGGAGGGAAGGAGGGAAGAAGGAAAGAAAGAAGGGAAGAGAGAAAGAAAAGACCACAATACGGTGAACTTTCAGAAAGAGAGAACAAACCTAAGGATGCTAGAGATGGGGGGCAGGGAGCGAGGGAGGGGGTTTGGGAAGTGACAGGTAGGGCAAATGGCATAAAGAAATACCACAATTGGTAAGAATGAACATGCTAATAATAAATAAAAAATTTTTTAAAAAGCTGAGGATAGTCAATATGCATTCTTTAAAAAAAAAGATTGTTTATTTGTAGAAAAGTAAGTAAGCTTAAGGGCAGTGGAGTGGTCAAATGAGTATTAAAAAATAGAAACATGAAAAAAGTAATAATAAAGAAAAAAGATTAGAAAATATAAGCAGATAGTAAAACAATAAATAAGCACAACAAAAGATCAGGTAGAGATTTTAAAAAAGATCAGGTAGGATTTATTCGCATTCCTCCTCCTTATAATGCTAACAAGTCACTTTTCTTTTTTCTTTTTTAATTTTATTTTTTAAAATATCATATAATAAACCTGGCCTTTTTTTCACCTTTGGTGTGAAGCTCCACAGATTTTAACATGTGTAGGAGCACACATTTTTAACATGCGTATGAGCTCTACAAATTTTAACATGTGCAGGATATGTATATGTGTAGGATGTTACCACCATCACCACTATGGTGAACACTTTCATCACCGGAAAACTCCCTCATTGCCTCCCTTTATAGTCCTGGCAACCCCAATCTGTTCCGTGAGGCAATCTTTAGTGTAGTTTAATTTTATACTAATTCCTCGGGAAAACATTTTTATTTTTTAAAACAGGATAAGATAGCCTAATAAAGTGACTCTCCAAAGCATTTTGAAGAAAAATACCAAAGAGGAAGTATTAAAATACATGCATAGCTTTAATCTTCTTCAGGATTATTTTTTATTTCGGAAAATAAACTCTCTGATTTTCTCAAACACAAAGAATATTTTATAGAGGATTTCACTCTTTTTTTTTTTTTAGTGGTGGGAAGGATTTTAATTTAATCAATAAGAAGAATGACTTTTAAATAATTTTTAATTATAAGTTTAAGGGTTCAAGTACAAAGAACAAAATTAATTCAAGTGCATCTAAAACAGTTATCTGGCTAAACACACTTTAACAAATACTTAAAAGTCACTGTTATTTCACAATATACCTCCCACAAAGAATCAATTTCAAGAAGACATTAAAAAAAATTTTTTTTTTTAGATTGTAGGCTTAGGTTTTCATACAATGGAATAGTAGCAACAAAAAGGAACAAATTACAAATTCACTTAACACAGATGAATCTCAAAAATATTATGCTAAGTGAAAGAAATCAGCACAAATTTAAGCTGTAGTAACAGAAATCAGATCAGTGGTTGTCTGGTTTAGGAGCTGTGGGTAGAAGACTGGCTAGAGACAGGAGGCAAGTTTCTGAGGTGATGAAACTGTTCCATAGCTTGACTGTGGCTATGGTTACACGGATGTATAAATTTGTCAAAATCCATCGCATTGGTCACTTAAATGTACACACATTTTATTGTATGTAAATTATATCTCAGTAAAGTTGATATTTAGAAAGTTATAGGCTCAGAAGCTAATTCTCCTTCAGTCTAAATTAATGTATATTTACTATATCATATTTAATAGGTTCAAGAACTAATTGACAATGATAACATTCATTAAATATGACACAATACTAAGAGTACAGTTAAAAAAAGTGAAACAGAGAAACCATATACTTAAGATTCTTTGACTGCAAAAAATATCTAGTTCTCTTCATAAGCTCTTGAGTACTTTTCATAATTTACAAGTTGTATTTATGTTACAAACTTTGAGCAAAAGCTAAATACTGAGTGTCAAGATCTTCTTAATGTTTATAAAAAGTATCATGAGTTACCCACATGATAATCTTTTAAAGAGTGCAGCCATCTGGTCTGGTTTGTCAAAGCTGGTCCTCATTTGTGTTAGCACATCAACATTCTCCACCACAAGTTTCTAAAAAAAAAAAAAGAAAGATCCTGGGTCAGGCACAGACCTCCTCATGCTAATGAGATAAGAGCATGCTTGGAAATTACAATTTGGCAAACAGGAAACACAATTCATGAAATCCAGATGCTCTACGCTATATATTTTTGTTGTTTCAATAAAAGAATCTAAAAATTATTTATATAAGATTAGTGTTTTTTTTTTCAGTTTGCAAATTCAAGAAAGAAGGAGGAGTTCAGGAAAAAGCAACAAAAATAAGTAGTAGGACAAAGGATCATCTTACACGTAGACAGAGAACAGCAACAATAATAATAAAAAGTAGACACTAAAGTGAGTACAGAGAGCAACAAATTCCAACCAAAACAAAAAGAACATGCTACAGTTAAAGTTGGCAAAGACTCACTAGAGTATGTCTTTAGACAATGAGATCATCACTGGATACATCCAAACAGAGAAAATAACTTACAGGTGTATGGTATCACTTGATGGGGACTATATTAAAGAAATGTTTCCCAGCACAAATTATAAAATGGAAGTGTATACTATGTACTTCTCTTTCAGGGACCATGAAAAATGGAAGAGAAAAGAAGGAAGAGATATAAATAAGGGAAGGGAATAAAGGATTCAAGAAGAGTATGACTTATTAAATAATTTTTTCTTAAAAGAAGCACTGGAAAAATAAGTTTAAAAATTATAACTAAAACAAATATAATTAATTTCAGTGTGGCAGAGAGAAACCTGGACAACAATAAATTGAGTTTCTAAACTAGTGAGGGGGAAAGTGAGTGAGACATTCTACTCTGTTCCGCTGCTACCTGTGCCATCCTCCTTCATCACTAAGTTCATCTATCACACTTCCCTAGTTCTTTCATAATTCAAGTGTTCATAACCTAATTTCTGACCTCTATCCAGAATTTTCTTTACTTTTGGCTCTCTATAGGAGTTCTTAGCCTTTACTACACATCACAATCTCCAGTGGAGCTCTTTCCCAATAGTCATGCACCACATAACAAGGTTTCAGTCAATAATAAACCACATATATGATGGTGGTCCCATAAGATTATAATACCATATTTTTTACTTTACCTTTTCTATATGTAGATATATTTAGATATACAAATACCATTGTGTTACAATTGCCTACAGTATTCAGCACAGTACCATGCCATACAGGTTTGTAGCCTAGGAGCCATAGGCTATACCATATAGCCTAGGTGTGTAATCGACTATACTGTCTAGGTTTGTGTAAGTATACTATGACGTTAGCATGACAAAATCGCCTAACAATGCATTTCTCAAAATATCTTTCCACTGTTAAGTGATGCATGACTGTGTATATATCCAGGCTTTATCCCTGAATATTTCAAAACAGCAAGCTGGGTGGAAAAATCTAGCAAGCATATACAATAGCACCTCCTTATCCACAGGGGTACGTTCCAAGACCCTGGATAGCTACAATTTTGGACAGCACTGAACTTTACATGCACTATGTTTTTCCCTATACAAACATACACCTATGACAAAGTTTAGTTTATAAATTAGGCACAGTAAGAGTTTAACAAATAATGATAAAATAGAAGAATTATAACAATATGTTTGCAATAAAAGTTTTATGAATGTGGTCTTTGTCTCTCTCTCAAAATATCTTAGTGTACTGTACTCACCCTTCTTGTGAATAATGTGAGATGATAAAATGCCTATGTGATGAGATGAAGTTAGGTGAATGAGTCAGGCACTGTGACATAGCACTGGGTTCCTACTGGCCTTAAACACGTGAGCTGCGATAACTTAGAGTCAATCTGATAACCGAGATGTCTAGTAAGTAACTAATAGGCGGGCAGAGTATACAGTGTAGACATGCGGGACAAAGGGATGCACGTCCCAAGCAGACAGAGAAGGATGGTGCGTGATTTCATCATGCTACTTAGAAGAAGGTGTGCAATTTAAAACTTATGAATTGTCTATTTCTGGAATTTTCCATTAATATTTTCAGGTGGCAGCGGACTACAAGTAACTGAAACTGCAGAAAGCAAATCCATGGATAAGGAGAGACTATTGTAGTCAAAGTGTCATGATACTTTTACTACAAACAAAAGGTTCTTACAAATGAAAGGTTGATTTAAGGGGAATATGAACAATTATAAAGAAAATCTACAAAAATTATTTTTCCTAAAAAATTAGTATAAGTTTTGTTTAGGTTACTTGATATTACTTCAGATTATTTCTTGTTATGCTCCTAATCAGATGATCAGCTCTAGTCACATTTATTTGCTAAATTCAACTACTATTAGTCTCTGATTAGATTGCCTGCACTCTCTGGGCCAAATCAATACTGTCCCAACCTAAAACTTCACTCAGTACACACTCAAACCGTATGCACAACCCTGGTAGTGCTCATGCACTTTGAACATATCATATATTTGTGAATCAAAGATACCACTGAGCTTAAAATGCACCTTATTTTATGAGCCACTAAAGAAGAAAACCTCTACCAACACTATAAGATATAATTTCAGAAATATTAATAAGAATAAATGTTTCAGAATCAATAAATTATGACATATATTTAATAGTAACTATAATCATTTGCTAAACTCCTATATAAAGCAATTTATAAGCAATCACATCACATTTACTATAACCCAAATGAGGGAGGTGATATTCTAATATTACAGTTGAGGAAACTAAGGCTCAGAGAAGTTGAATAGCTTGGCCAAAGTTACAAAGATATTAAGTAGTAGAATTTGTCAAGTATGTCTGATTTTAAAAATCCACGTTGTTAATCGCTAAAGAAATGGTTCCCAATCTTTAGTGTGCATTAGAATTATTTGGAGGACTTATTAAAACATACATTGCTTAGTCCCAGCCCCAGAGTTTCTGACTTGGCAGGTCTCAGATAGAGTCAAAAATTTTTCATTTCTAACAAATTCCAAGGTAATGTTGCTACTGCTAGTTTAAAAACAGTACTTTGAGAACCACTACCCTAAAGTATTCATTGACTTATTACTCTTAAAAAAAGAAAGAAAAAACAAGGTCAGTGAAATCTCTTCTTGAAAGTATAGTTTATATATTTATTTTTCATTTCTCCCTAGCTGCATCCTGAAACAGACTCCCTATACATTTAAAACCATTGGTTAATATCACTGACAAATGTACTGAAAACTGGAAATAATAATAGAAATCACTAATTTCTATTACTATTTCTATTATTGAGACAAATCAGGTGAAACAAATGGAGTATTTAAAAAATTTTTTTAATCTACTTGGTATTCTGTTAAAAAGGAAGTATTAAAATTCTCAGCATAATTCATATTTAAATTTCCTACTTTATTTGAAAAAAAAGTCTTCTAGGACCCCATGAAGAACTAGAACTGATCTGTAAAATACCAAAACAATTCTTTTGGCAGGATTAGAAGGAGAAATTGACTCAATGGGCACAACTCCAAATGAAACACCCAAGAATTTTTGTAGAAAAGAAGACTGGTTGTTTTCTTCTCCAGAAAGTAATAAACACATTTAACCATGAGTACACATGCATAGTGTTGACTATGTCTTGACACATGATTTATGCACAACCATAAAATATAAAGAAGTTCTGCTTTTTTTATGGGCACACAAATTTACTCTTTGAAACAAAAAGGTACTCAGCTAAAACAGTAATTAAAATAATTAAGGTCACCTTTAAGATAAAAAGATGCAGCCACATGATATTTAGTTTATGTCAGTTTAAACATTTAAAAAAATAGAATTAAAAGCAGTCACAGAATGATCTTAAAAATATTACAATTCCAGAAAAAAATTGTATGGACTAATTTCAAAAAGACTATGCTATTAGAAGCATCATAATGCTCTGCTGGGGAGAATGTGAGCTCTAGTCTTCTCAGAGCGGTATTTGGCAATATCAAAAATATTTTAAACGTTCATTCTCTTTGATCCTTAGAAGTTTTTCCCATAGAAATGCTCAAATAATTATGTAAACTACGTGGAAGAACTAGATAAATGTAGAGAATTCTATACATATGTCTAAAACTGCTCCTTTCTGAAACCCAATATAAAAAAAGAGGAAAAGAATAAAACAGGCATAAACCTACAATAACAAAGGAAACAAGACCAAATGAGAGATGTCAACAAATTTCCAGGAGATGAAAACTGAAGCAAAGAATAAGGAGAGGTGAGAAATTTGATTAGCAAGTTCCTACAGAGGAATTACAACGTAGAAACAAGTTAACTCATGCCTTGCAAGTCAGGAAGAAATCAGAAATTGAAGGCAAGGCACAGAAAGGAAGGCTTGAGACTGAAAACAAGAGCATTATTACATGTCTTTATGGGGTATAGTCAGTTACACTCCCAACTTTCACCATCTGAAGGAGTAATGCCCACAAGAAAGGCTCTAAATTTAGAAACAATGACTTAAGAATCACGGCAGCCAGTCAGATCTAAGAAACCTCCTATCTCTACCCTCCAGTGATCTCCAACAGACTTCCACTTTCCAGCCAAAGGTCACTGTGTTTAAAAAATTATTTGCAGGAATCGTTTAATGCCTAGGATGAAAATTTCCTTCTCCAGAGAAGATATGTGTTAGCGTTTGCCAAGTACCTTGGGGAACTACTAATCGGGGACCACCTTAATCCAGGTTCAAGACTTGAGATTCCTTAGACAAAACAAGAAATCCAAACAGGGCTGCAAATCCTGGGACGGGGTGAATCATTTCCAGTTCACCCTTACCCTGAAGGTATAACCCTTTGGAGTGTCTGTGTAAAGAGGGTGGGAGGAATGAAGCAGACTTCTCACTCCCTGTTTTGGGCAGGCTATGGGTTTTGACTACTGATCCTCTTGCCCCACAAGGCTCCAAAACTACAGTTCAGTTTTACAAATGTTACTTCTGGATCAGCACGTGTCAGGTCAAAAGAGACTTTCAGTACTAGGCTTATGTCTCTGAGTTCCCAGGTTCTCTTTGACATTAGCCTAGAAATATCCCACTATCTTTTTAGCTCTTTTTTAAACAAAAGACTCTTTATATATATATAGATAGATAGATTCAGCTTTTTAAGTGTCCTTAGGAGAAAAGGTGGTCTGAATTACCTAGCCTACCAATATAGGAAGCAAAAATCTGTAAGTTCTTTTGTTTCTGTAACTTCAAAAATTAGTTTATTCTAAGGAAGGAAAGCAATTTTATGGGACACTAAAAAATGCAAAACAACTAGAATCATCACTGATGGAACAGAACTTTTAGAGATTTATCTAAATGAAATAGACTAGTACACAACACATTGAACTTGTATATATACTTGTATATAATGAAACATGATTATATTGTAATCTATAGGATTTCTTACGTAATAAAACACAAGAATACATATGGAAGAATGCCTTAGAACACAGAGGCTGAAAGAACAAAGTCATGAATAACACCTTTTACCTTTTCTAGTTTTTAATAATACACAAGTAGTTGAATCCAGAGCAATCTGGATTATATCTTGAGGTTGCTACAAGGAATCAATCTCAAAGAAAATCACTGTAAAGCATTATGCAATTCCAAAAAAACGAATCCTTAGGACTAACTTTGTTTTTAAGGAACCCAAATGACGAAGGCACAATGCTAGAAATGTAAGGATGTCATATGAAGCCTTCTGAAAGACACAATATTTACAAATGTGTTGTTTGTTTTGGTGGCTGGCTGGTATGGTAAAAATACAATATTTAAACAAATCAGGATGTAGTATTTGAGAAGCAAAAAAGTAAAACTAGAAAGCCCCTAAATACCAAAATGTAATCATACAATTTTTTTAAAGTCTTCCTACAATTAACATTAAATCATTAATAAAACATGGCAGTTATTACGATGATAAAATAAAAAGTTAGGTCAAGTAAAGAAGATCATAGGAGATTACTAAAAAGCTAAAATCAAACATTTTAGAGAAAAAAATATTTTAGTATCCTAAACTATCTTGGTTTTGGAGCATATTACATTTAATGAGAAACCTAAGCCAATTAATGCCCACGTATCTCAAAGACAATAAATCCAAGATCTTACACAAAAAGTATTTTTTTTTGTCTAGGATTTTGACTCAGTTTTAATATCAAATATTTGAAAAAGAATCCAGGCAAGAAACAACAATTTTCAGACAGCAAATTCAACAGCATTTAAAAAGTCAACATTATTTATACTCTTACCATATCAACTTCAAATCAAATTTTAATAACATCTGAGAAAGAGAGGATACAGTTCTCTAACATATGAGAAACGTTAAAATATAAGCTGCTTCCTCTTCTTTTCAAGAATAAATATGTATCTGATAACAGAATGGAAGAAAGTGTTTGCAAACTATACATCAGACAAGGTGTTAATATCCAGAATATGTAAGGAACTCGAACAACTCAATAGCAAAAAACAAATAACCCAATTAAAAAATGGCAAAGGACCTAAACAGACATTTCTCAGAAGAAGACATACAAATGGCCAACAAGCACATGAAAAAATGCTCAAAATCACTAATCATCAACAAAATGCAAATTACAACCACAATGAGATATCATCTCACCCCAGTTAGAATGCCTATTATCACAAGATAGAAAATAACAAATGATAGAGAGGATGCAGAGAAAAAGAAACCCTTCTACATTGGTAAGAATGTAAATTGATACAGCCATTGGTGGAAAACAATATGAGGTACTTCAGAGAACTAAAAACAGATCTACCTTATGACCTATCTCACTTCTGGGTATATACCCAAAGGAAATGAAATAAATATATCAAGAAGACACTGACATTCCCATGTTCATCATAATGCTATTCAGAAAAACCCAGAGATGGAATCAACCTAAATACCCATCAACAGATGAATGGAAAAAAAAAAAACTGTGGTACATGTACACAATGCAATACCATGCATCCATAAAAAGATGTGACATCCTATCATTTGCAGCAACATAGACGGAAGTAGAAAACATCATGTTAAGTGAAGTAAATCAGGCACAGAAAGATAAACACTGCATGATCTCACTCATATGTGGAATCTAAAAAAAAGAAGAAAAGTGGTTCTCATAGAAGTAGAGAGTAGCATAATAGTCACCAGAGGCCAGGAGGGAGACAGGTTGTGGGAGGGAGACGGGTTGTGGGAGGAAGAGAAGTGGTGGACTAATGGGTGCAAAACTATGCTAGGTACCCTAAGTGAATCATTGCATAATATATGCATGTATTGAAGCAACACATTGAAACATATTGTTTCAATACATACCTCACAGATATGTAAAAGTAAACGTTAAAATTTTTTTAAAAAAAAGAAAAATGCAGACTAAAAATAGAGACAATAAACTTAAAAACAAAAAATGAATACATGCATATTTGAGGACCATCTCAATGAACAACTTGTACCTTTAAAAAAAAAAACAAAATGTATCTGACAACAATTCTTAAGTACACAGCTAAAACAGTTAAGTTTATAAAAGAATTGCTGAAAGGCTGATCAAATCCATGCTCAAAGAAAAGATCCTTAGAAATAATGAATAATATTTTAGAAGATAAATTTTACTAAGAATAACTATAAAGCATATACTTAGGTCTAAAAAAAATTGTACAAAATATATGATGTGGAAAGCCATTGTTTAAGGTAAGCACATGTGAAAGAAAAAAGGAAAATTTATCTGACTGCAAGTTGATGTGACAATAGTATGGTATAGCTACCAAGAATGTTAATGCTCTCTCAAAGTGTATTAGTTAAGTATCCAGAACAGATAAGTGCACTCTAACTAATCTGACTTCTATCTCATTCTCAGTTCAGAGCAGTATTTTCTAAGAGTGACACCATGAAGACAGTGCAGAAGAATGAGTGACAAAGATGGTGAAGAGACTGAATGTTAATATATTTCACACGGAGAAGAGAAACTACATGACAGTAGTTTTTAAATATGTGAAAGGTGATCTTTCCTATATTGTAAAATAGTGAAAACACCTGTTTTAAGGATTTAAAGGAATTATATGTAAAGAGCTTTGAAAAGTCCTAGAACAAAGAAAAGAGTCAAGAAAGCTAGTTATTTTTATTTATAAGTGCTTACTATGTGTTGCACTCTATTTTAACAACAAGCTTTCAAGAAGGTTAATACTCTAGAGAGAGTGACATAAACAAATAACATGGCATGAGAGGTCACAAGTAAGATACACATACAGATGGATAGAATAAAATGTGATGTTTGCTATTTTATTATTATTATTATTATTTTATTTTGTCAATATACAAAATTGTGGTCAATTACTGATATGTTTGCTATTTTAGAAAGTGTGGTCAGAGAAGGATATTCTGATAGGTAACATTTGAAAAATACATAAGTGCTAAGGGAAGGCAAGCTATGACAACATCTCAGCTGTCCCATCAGCAAATAGGCCAGCCAGTTTGGAGGAGTAAAGGAAGTGAGGAAAAGTGGAAGGCCAGATCTGACTGGTGCCTTACAGTACTGATAAGGACATGTTTGAACTCTCACAGATATGAATTCAGAGAGGTTCAAAATAGGCTAATTTTTATTACTGTAAATAATACTCAATCCATCAAATTGAACAGCAATGAAGCACTAAATTTAAAATACTGACAATTCTAGAAGTGCCTATTTATTCGGTCTGAAAAAAAAATAATTGGTAAAAGTGAAATTACTGAGCCATAATTCTTCTATTATCTCAAACTGAAAGGAACACAAGAAATCAAAGAGAAGAAATTTTTTACCCGAGAACAGTAGGATAGAAAATAAATCACGTATATCACAGGGGAATGAGTCTAATAAAGAAGAATGATGTTGCTTCTAAAGAACCAAAACTAGCATTACAATTTTTGTTTACTAAAACCATGTAAAGTTTATGTGTTTAAAACCCACACTATGAAGTATCTAAAAGTTGATTTTTACACAAGAATTGCAGAACACTTTAAAAAATAACAGTGAGAGGATAATGATATGATGAATACCAAAATAACATTTACTCAATGCTTATTGTGTGTCAAACACTATGCTGAGTACCTAAAAGCTTGACATGCATTATCTCATATAATTCTCTCAAAGTAAAAGCTTAGTGAGTTTAAACATTTGCCCAAAATCAAAGCTCATCAGTGATAGGACTGAAACTCAGGACAACCTGACTTGAAAGCTTGAGTTCTCAACCACTGGGTAATACTACCTCTCCTTTTTAAATGTTTAAATATACTAAGCTTTTAGTCACACCAGCTCTTGCTATTTTATTCACTCAGCAAAATATTATTAAGCTTATGGGAATTAATTTATTCTATATATTTGCTCAATTTTCAGTAAATCAGATTACACTTAGAACTCTAAGTGCTACATTTGAAATACAGGCTACTTATCAGTACTATATGCCATTTTCTTAAATTAAAAATGCAAAGCACAAAAAACTTCCATAAAGAAACAGACATATTTTTAAACATGCCTTTTCTATTCTGCTCATAAATTCAAAAGTTTTAGTGGTCCAAGTTCAAATTCTTTCAAAAACCACATAGTTATATATATACAGACTCATTCAATATAAATGACCTTAGCACTGAGATATTTTGAAAAGGCTAAAAACCAAAAGTTCTTTAAAATACTGCTTCAGTTCTTTTACGTTTGTTGAAACACTAAGCATTCTAAAGACATTTTATCCATCTTAAAGTGCACAACATAATTTAAAATTATTTTGCTTAATAATAAGAAAATGCAATAAGCCTAATAATGCTTGTATCATAATCTGTGGAAAGCAACACATTCAAACTACAAATCTGAACAAATAACTTTGGCTGGAATTTTGAACCTGGTCATTCAAAGAAAAGCATAGTGATACAACAGAATGAAGGCTTGACCAAAAGCCAAGAAATCTGCGTTTCAGTCCACTTTGGCAAATCAATTCACCTCTTCAAGGTTTTTCATTTTCTCACTGGTAAAATCGAGAGAACTAAACTAAGATGTCACTGAAAGGCCAAGCTAGCTCTTTAATTTCATTTATATATTAGTACTTTCATGTCAGGTTAAAGTAATTAACATTCTAAATTGGCTCATATTCCTAACATGTTTTCTAGGAATTAAAGTTTAAAAGCTATAATTGATAAAGACTGTATTACCTTAAGTTCAGCAACTTGAGATGAAATATGCCACATAAGGCTTTCACTCAGGAACTTCATACCATACGGGCCGAGTAGTTCTGATAATGACCTCATTTCTGAAAGGAAAAGTAATTAATTTTATACTTTTGACAGAACAAATACTTTAAGAAAATGAACATTAGCACAATGGAATGTCACACTATAGAAACAAATTTTTAATGCAAAATCCTGAGGAAAGTCTCTGGAATTAAAAAGCTAACACAAAATGCAGAAGTAATTCTAAGATATAATGTGTAATTATGCATATAATTGAAATAAAATAGTCACATATAGTCACAATAGTTCTTCATTCTCTAAACCACGTTATAGTATTATTCACCTGATATGTCAGAATATTCCTCTGCATTGAATGTTAATTCATTTTCTGTGGGTAAGTTCACAAATGCTTTCATTGCAGGGAAATAAGCTATATGGCCATTGCTGACTTGTCTTAATAAGGTTTCCAAGTACCTAAGGAAAAAAGTAAATTTATAACCAGGAGAAATTATTATGGTATACATTTCTGCATATTATTTTAAATTGAGTGATAACACAAATGAGCACTGATTCATAAAAAATTAATTTTCCTAAATAGTTGATTACAAAGAAACTTTCTATCGCTTCAAATTTCTAAATGTGTTCCTTACCAATTTGTGTATAGACTTGTAATGGTTGGCTCTCCATGACTGTCTAAATGTTGTGTTTGTTGAAGAAGGACATTATTAAATACTCTTGTAATATCAATCTGCACATAGTTTTCTATTGACTGGAGTACAGTCATGTATGCTCTTACACTTGTTAGAAGCTCTGATGGTTTTGCAATTTCCTGTGTGGCTTGATTATACATAGTCATCCCAACAATTGACCTAAAGAAGGAAAAAATAAGACCTCTGACTTTTCTATTTACGTAAATAAGCCATTCAACCTACTGACATCTAAAATTAAATAAGCAATAAATTTAAAAAATAATTTGTTACAAAGCCATGAAATTACTGTCATTATCTTCCCATGAAACAACCTAATAAAAGAATGAATACCAAAAAACTAAAATGAAACAGGAATACAAATGATTAAAAATATCAGTAACAAAAATGATTTAAGCATAAAAAGTCTTTAAAATGCTTTAACATGATAGGTTGCACAACAAGGACAATGGACTATTTAATCCACAGCTTGAATTCATTTGTCACTGTTATATGCCATGAGTTTTTTAGGCTTTAAATAAGTTATCTACAATTCTCATATTTAATAAACTCTGTTATGTAGTTACTATCACCACCATTTCACAGATGAAAAAAACTAAGGCTCAGAACTTAAGTGAACTGATAAGGTCATTTTGCTTGGAACTGGTGTGTCTAGGATTTGACTCCATGTCTGCCTGACTTAGTGCTGTTTCTCCACAAACTGCATGACAGTCAAAACAAGGTAATAAACAAACGAACAACTTTACTGTCCTCTAATCACTCACAAAACATAAAACACAGTTCAGTTTATATTCCAAGGAACTGTATAAACTTAAAAGGAAACATAAATTTTGAAAATACTTCCCCATATGATCTTTTCCTACATTGCCCATCCATATTTCACTTTCTTTAAAACTCCCTGAGCATTTGATATGTAATGATCTTAGACCTGTATTTGTGGGAATGAATCCTTTAAAACAACAGACAAATCGCATCACTAGAAATAGAACCAAAAGAGCCAACGCAAGATGAAAATTGTTATCCTTGTAGATATAGCCCTTAAGTCCTAAGACTGCAAAAATCAACCCACTAATACTCACAAGCTTTTTGTCCTGGCATAAAAATATTTCCCAGGTAAACAAGTTGTTTCTTTTACCTTGATCCTAATCACTAAGTAGATGTTTGGTAAAAAGAACATTTGCTTCTCCATGGATTAACAGACCAGACTTTTTATAGAAGGAAAATGAGGGAACTGTAAACTCTACCTTCCACCCACCAGTCTCCTATACCCCTCCAACCCCCTCCCTAATGAGAATACCAGAAGGCATAATGCTCCTTTGGTCTAAAAACTAAGGTAATTGGGTTTTACTGTCAGGATGCCTGCCTTGCTAAGAAAAGCAAAGGATAATCTTCGTTCAACACCAGCCTCTTCTCTAGTCAACTGATGATTAACACTCAATTTTAAAACTCAATTTAGTGCCCATTTATATACTGTCCTATTTTGTTTCTAATTATTGTAGTTTTATCTCACTAACTATAGGTCTAAGCTTTATAAGCTTTATACTATTTCATTCTATTTACAGTACTTAACACAGTGTGAAGTATATGGTACAAATATACAAACACTACCTGTTAATGACTACAGAAACATTGAAAAACCTTTGGAAAAATTTTGTTTTATAAATTGCTTTAAGGATTTCACAAAAAAATTGTCAAATAAATCAAAATTTTCTTTAATAAGTGTGTAACTTTAGAAAAAGGTTGAAGTAACATTTATAAAATTGAAAGGTTTCTGACTGACTTACAACATACAATATCAACAACATGCTCTAACCAACTGAGCTAACCCTTATCACATGCAATATCATACATAACTTACAACATTCTAATCAGAATCGAGACCTTAAGCGTTTACTACTGGCATACAGCATACATTTATATTCAGAGAAGATATGAGTTCATCTAGTCCTGAGGTTTTCAAACATTTGACTGTGACCTACTATAAAATATGTATCTAATACCACAATTCAGTATACACATACATATACATAACTGAAGAGTCATAAAACAATATTTATATTTACTACATGCAATACCCCGATTTTTTTTCTATTTTTTCTTCCTTCTTTACCTCCCATGTTTTTCTTTCTTTAAATGTTGACTGCAGTCTACTAAACTGACTTCATGAGCCTACTGAGTTGCCTCCTACAAGTTGAAATGCACTGACTTGCTCCATTCTTCTCATTTTGCCTATAAGGAAGCTAAGAGTCAAAGAGATTAACTCCCTTGCCTGGTAATACGAGTTAGTAATAACAGGTATGAAATAAGAATCTAGGAAATTTAAGTAATTCTCAGTTCACTATTCTTTATACTTCTCAGTTCATTGTTCTTTACACTATACCAATTCTACTAAAGCTTATCCTCATAAAAGCCACTGTATAGATATTAATAATATAACAAATTCATTAGCTACACCAACAAACAAAAACAGTTTATATTTTTTCTTACTTAGTAAAGCGGATTTCCAGATGAGAAGTCAAATATTCTCGTGGGGTAAAGGTATGTTCCCATACCACCATGTTTGGTACATAATTTATAGAGAAACATAACTCAGAAAGTGCAGTGTGCAATTTATCAAGGCTGAAAAAAATATTAATAAATAGTAAATAAAATGGTCAATATTTCATCATAGACAGTACACAATTTTATAAACATATCAGACCTTATTTGGAGATAATAATTATAGAATTTGATCTTTTTCCTCTTCTAAATTGACAAAGTTCAAAACCTGTAACGGTATAACTAACTTATAGAGCAATTTTCTAAAGAGAGCATCATTCATTTGTTTCTACATTCAGGTAATAATGACTATACTGAGTTAATATGCAATAGGAAGAGCTTATTCTACACTCATAAAGACAATCATTTCTAACTCCTGCTGTACTTTCTGTAATGGGAGAAGAAAAGAAGTCTATAAAATGGCAAGGGCTTGATCAACTTAGGAAACAAAAAAGTAAAAAATATACTTTAAACAAAAAATATTCACCCAGTTGTTGCCCACTTATGCTTCCCCTCCAAACAATCAAACAAGCAAACAAACAGCCCTGAATTCTCCCTGGTCTAATATTTCTGTTTTAAATTAATGATACCAGGTATATTCTAATATATCATAACATGCCAAAATAAAGTCTCAGATATCTGATTTTAAATAAATTGAAAATCACAGATTGCTTATAGTGTACCCTAGAAAAGTTTTTAGATAGATTTTTGGCCGTCAGTATTCAGTATACAAAGACAAATATCATCTACTACATACATTTTTTTCTAAAATCCAAAATCTATCTTTTGGGATGAAATAAGCACTAACAGGCTAATCAAGTTCACAAAGATTAAAAAAACATGGCTAGAAGATGAAAAATATATAATTACTAACTTTTCCTCAGTACAAATGCCACAGAAAAAAATGAAAAAAAAAAAAAAAAAAAAAAAATCTTCTACCCAGGTCAAAAAGATATAGTAAAAGTGGATGGCTTACTTGGTCACTACCAGCCTGTTTTTCCTCATGCTCTCAACGCCTGGTTTTTCCCTTTCAGGTTCCCCTTTCTTACCAGTCTGTTTTTTCGACTTCTTATTCACTGCTTGACTGATGGTTTTGGCACAATGTTTGGGCAGCAACTAAATTTAGAAAAGAACGAAATCTTCTATTAAACCAATTACTATGAAAGCATAATCAACTATTCTAAGTAAACCTTAGCTGAATCCAGACTATGCAGCAAACATCATGCTAGCACTAAGGACAGAGAATAAGTGAGATGTAGAACTTACCTAGCTAGCTTGGGTAGCCCACACAGCTTGGTGGAAAACAGAAATAGGTAAATCTTGTTTGAACAAACACTTCATAGAAGTTATATCAAAGCTTATTTAAATTATTATTTAAAGGACAAATAAAAATATACCAGGCAAGCAAGGAATGAGGAAGAACATTTTACTGGGAAGATTAAATGGCCTATGAAAACAAAATTATGTAAAGATACAATACGTTCAGCGTCTAGTGAGAACTACTAGCTGGTAGAATGTAAAGTGCAGGGTAAAATAGAGAGGTTTCAGCTATTAGAAATGGCCTTAAATGCCAAGCTATAGATTAGATTTTAAACTGCAAGCAAACTTAAAGATGGTGGCAATTTTTAAAAACAGAGCCACAGTATGAGATATTTTCTAAAGCTAACTCTGACACTGGCCAAAGAAAACAATGAAACAAGGAAAATGGTAACAGGGAAAACCAGATCATAAAGCTGCTAGAAATAGTTCAGATAAGATATGAAAAAGGAGTATGAAATAAGGCAAGTATAATAAAAATTAAGAAAACAGGCCAGATTTGAGAGAGACTTCTGAGATAAAGTTAGCAAGATTCTGTAACTTAGATGTGATAGAGGCAGGAATTAAAGATGACACAAAGGTTTCTACCTAACACACTCTAATACCACTGATAAAAAACAAGGTACAAGTGAGAAATGATTCATTTAGTTCAACAGGCACCATAATAGACAAACAAGGAATGGAAAAGAACATTTTAAGTAGAAAGAGAGATGCACTGTACAGTTCAGTAGCCACATGCCATAGAGCACCTGAAATGTGCCTGGTTCAAACTTAGTTGTGTTGTGCGAGCAAAATACGCAGATTTCATAGACTGAGTATAAAAAATATAAAATATTTCATTAGTAATATGATTACTTGCTGAAATGATAACATGTTTGGATATACTGAGTAAATAAAATACAGTTTAAAATTTAGTTTCAACTGGTTTTTTTTACATTTTTAATGTGGCTAATGGAAAACTTTACATTATATATGTGGGTTGCATAACATTTCTCATGAACAGTGATGGGTCAGAGAAAGTGATTTAGTCATTATACATAGATGGTAACTAAAGTCATGGGAGGGGGCTATATTTTGAAAAGAAATGAATTAAGAAATTATATTGCATTTGTACTGTGACAGATGAAAGTTACTAAGGAAATGTTTAACTTCAAGAATATTAAAGACGGCGATGTGTTGAATCTTTGTAACTCCTGAAAAACAGAGCTATTGGAGCACAAAACCAAAATCCGTGAGTAACATTTACCACAAAATCAAATTTCAAAATATCTTCACAACCACCAAGATACAAGTGAGTGGTGACAAACTACAAATTTGTAAAAATGATCAGCCAGAGGTCTCTGAGGTGTTTAAAGGTCTCTCTTTCTATTGCTTAGAATGAAATCAAAATTGAGCAAGATAAAGACAACACAGATGAAGGAAAGAGAAGGTACAAGTAAACATGGGGGAGGAAAGAGTCAAGAAATCTGGAATAGCAAGTAGTCATATTTGCAAATGCCAAATGCAAACAGTAGGGCAAAATTTGGCACACCGTCTATTTTTGTAAGTTTTAATGGAACGTAGTCACTCATTTGTTCACATATTGTCTATAGTTGCTTTCCCACTATAATGGTAGAGTTGAGTAGTCGTGACAGAGACCATATGGTGCATAAAACCTAAAACACTTTCTAGCCCTTAACTAAAAAAGTTTGCTGATCCTGTACTAGAAAGTGTGCTTCAAACAATAAAAATCACTAGAGAGATGTCAACATATGACACTGTTGGGAACACCAAACACATACTTATTTGTAGAAATAAGAGTAAATGAATGTTAATAAGAAGAGAGTAGGACATGTAATGTCTGTAAGTTTAGTGTGGTACAATTATAAAAAAAAAAATGGGAGGAATACAGAGAGCATATGTAAAAATATTTTTTAAACTTTTCTCAATAATTATATATTGGTGGTGTCAGTATTATTATTATGAGACTATTTTGTATGTAATATTCAAAAAAGTAAATGTGTAATTATGAGAAATTATAATTCTTCCATGTTCTATGTCCCTGAAAACTAGATTCTCAATGTGGAAGAATGATGACATGAATGCAAAAAAGAAAATAACGAATCTTGTAATCCTGATTTTGAACTGGAGATATCAGTATGAACTCATGAGTGATGAGGAAAGAATGAGTCCTGATGAGACATGAATAAGTCCTAAGGAGGTCTAGATGAGACCAATAAGCATCCTTAATATACAGATCTGGGTCTCAAAATACCATTCCCCACTAAAAGAAACCAGGAGAAATGGCTGATTCCAGGTCTGAGTAAGAATATGTACAAGATGTGGCTCATATATCTTGTTATACCAGACAGCAAGTAAGCTCTCAAGTGACTAAAAGGGCTCTCACTGGCCAAACATGGGGCAATGTGAGTTTCAATATAGATAACAGGTATCATGGGTTGAAAATCATCAAATATGTTTAATTCCAGTTCATAACATAAAATAATTTGTCACCTAGAAAATAAAGGCAAAGAACCAAGCATTTATTTTGCCTTTCCAAACTGCACAACTGGATAAGCAAGTAGTAGATGAGGGAACCTCTTTAAAAATGTTATCACAACTGATGTACATAAAAGAACTGATAGAATTAGAATATTTTGCAACCACCAACGCAATACAGTATTTCCCCCTTTTCCATGAGGGATACGTTCTATCTCAGAATATAGATATTCAGGCAACCCCTGTGGCTGCCTGAAACTGCAGATAGTGCCAGGCCCCATATATACTATGTTTTCTCTATACATACACACCTATGATAAAGTTTAATTTATAGATTAGGCACGGTAAAAATTTAACAATAATAACTAATTATAAGTAGAACAATTAAACAAGTAGTGTAATAAAAGTTATGTGGATGTACCACCCCATTCTCAAAATATCTTATTGTAGTGTACGCACCTATTTTCAGACTGTGGGTAACCATGAGTAAATGAAAGTGCGAGTAAATGAAAGCACGGAAAGTCAAACCAAGAAAAACAAAATTTTGGATAAAGGGGAGCCTACTGTACTGGAATCAGGTACTACACCACCACACACACACACACACACACACACACACACAAACCACCACCCACAACTAGACATTATGTATCTCCTGATGAAAGAACACAACCATTACATATAGTCTTGCCAAAAAGTTTATATCTATAAGAAATACCTTTTAATGGAGTTTCATAGCAAGAGGTAATGAGGTTTACTGGGAATTTGCGAATAAAAAACTGGAAAGTAAAATAATAACCTACCAACATCATTTTCTTGACTAACACACAAATTTAAATTATTACCTGGTCACTAAGAGTACACTGTTCTGTGCAAATATCAGTGATGAGATTTCGAGCTTGTTTGGCCATTTCATCCAGGAACATATTACATAAGGAAAGACTGCGATCTCCAATATGATGTCGCTGTTAAAGCAGAATAACAATAATAATCATAAATAATAAAAGAAAGTAGTTTGAATTATAACACTTTTTAAATAAATGTGGAAAATTAGGTTAAAGCACTATTCTGCAATAAAGAGTGGGAATAGGGAATATCACAAATTTTCTTTTTTTAAACCATATTTTTTATTTGTGCCAGTTTAAAACTTTAAAAAATTTATTAACATATTCATTCTTACAAATCATGATATTTCTCTATGCCTTTTACCCAACCTATCACTTCCCAAATATAAATTTCTTTGTCTCTTATAAACAACTAACTGTATTTGCACACAGTCAACATAAAATAAGCACTTGGTGATTATATAAATAATGTACAATTGGGAAGAATCCTGAAAGAGCAGTATTTTCCTTAACATAAAAAACCGTATTTAATTGAAAATTCCACAAAGTCTTATATCCAGTTCTTAAAATATTAAACCTACAATGTGAAAGAACAGATTTAGAGTAATGTTTTCCAATCTTATCTCGTTTTAAAATTTACATCTAATATACAACAACTTTGTGATGTATAAATACAAAAGAAGAGCTCAAAAATTAAAATAAAATCATTAAAAATCAAGTCAGTAAAACAAATCACAAGCCATTCAAATCTCTAAAATCAAACACTCTCCCACAGTGGGCGGGGGGCACAAGGTAGGGAGGGAAAGCTGACCATTCATTCTTTAAACACATGGGGGGAATAAACATTATATTTTAAGAATATCATATATATATGATAGGCACAAACACACTCAAATCTACCTATCTCTAAGGGATTCTATTATCTTTTTAGTTTGGTGGGTTGCAATCATTTCATGGGTTTTTCCTGTCAGTGGTAACTGGAATGTTGAGTATATAATGCCGTAAATTTTTGCACTACACATTTGTAATAATTTACAAAGAAATTTTTCCTTCCCTGACCTTCCATACTTATATAACATATATAGAGATGACATACAGTACTTCTATGATGCTGAAATAAATGTAAGGTACATAAAATATAAAAATACTTGAACATACAAATAACTGTTCCAGATCTATCATGATACCTTATAATGTATTTTATTTAAAACTTCAAGAGGAAGCCAAACTAAAAGAGATTTGCAGCCAAATATAAACTTTGGTCCACTTTAGGAAGATTTCAATTAATAAAGGGGGTGGCCAGTTGGCTCAGTTGGTTAGAGTCCAGCATTGTAATACCAAAGTCAAGGGTTCAGGTCCCCAAACTGGCCAGCTGCCAGGAAAAAAAAAAAAAAAAGTGTGTATTCAATTCGTAAAGGTACTGTTTAATCAAATTCTGACTCTTGATAAAGCATATCCCTTGCTATCAATTCATCCTGAAAAAATCCTGAAAAAATACTGAATTAGGATGCTTCAAATTTATTCTTTGCAGATATTAACTTATATAAAAATACAGATCTGATTTTACTACTCCTCTTCAATAGTTCAGAAATGCTGAGACTGAGGGACAAAAACAACTAACGTATTTTGTCATACAAGTTTCTCTACTATCTGCATTCTGTCACTTTGTGCAGCAGTGTTAAGAATAAGACTTTAGGAGGACAATGGCAGAAGCAGAGAGACCACTTAGGACACTATAACAATAATTCAGGCAAAAGGTGGAATCCATTTAGAGTACATACAAAGAGTATTGAAAATCTGAACTACCACAGTAACAATAACAATGGAAAGTAGACAATGGACTCAAGAAATGATACCACATAAATAAAATAAGGAGGACTTCATGTGTAATTTAACGGGAAGGATGAGGAAAAGGAAAAAGTTAATAATATTATATTAGGTGTCAAGCTTAGTAGAACAAAAATCTATCAAATCTACAAAACCTATAAATCTATTAAAATTGTTGGTATTAATACCCTTACTGGTATTAATTCTAAAAATATTTTCTAATAAACTTTCTGTAGGCTAAACTCTGTCTAAAAGTTTGCTTCCCATAGAATACTGGCATATAATCTGCAATAGATGTTACCTAATGCTTAAAGATATTGACGATGTTACTGCTATCTCTAAGTTTCTTTTCTACAAGTTCTGAAGTTCTAAAGGGATTAAACACTAAATTAAATTATAAAAACATACATTATTTAGTTTTAATATACATTCTTATTGCATGTAAGATGATATTTCTTCTTTAAAGATTAGAAGAAATACTGAATACATTTTTGATAGATACTTAGTGTCAATAAAACTGAGTAGTACAATTACTCAGTAATTATACGTGTGTGCATGTATGTGTGTGTGTGTGTTTGTCTCACAAATATCAGCAAATATGGACTTTGCTTAATAGATCTATTACATTAACAGGTAAGTGAAATCTTTCTTTGACTTGTTCATGTTTACTCAGTAATTTGTAAATTCAATTTTCAAGTCCTTTCAACGATAGTTTAAGAGGAAAAGTAAGCATACAAAATCAAATACTGTATATATCTTTACCATAAATATTAATACTCATATCTGACCCACAATTTATTTTAATAAAGGCAATTCTAAGTGACTTTGTGATGTCCTTTTATATATGTATATATGTTTACCCATCCATCCACATATATATCTATTAGACCTATCTCATATTTATTCAAGCATTTTTCTGATTCTACATAGAAATGCATTAGGTGAGAAGTTAAGTTAGGTAATTATGACTTTGTGAACAATTGATTAGCCACAAATTTGATCTAGTTTACTTTGCGTATCATATCAATCACAGTACTACACCGAAATTACCTCTTCTGGACACAGTTCGTGTGTGCAACTCATAAAATGAGTGCAAAGTAGAGGAAACGCAATTGAGTATCTGGACTGAGAGGGTAGTTCCAAACACTGTTGAAACATCTTCTCAAAAGCACGACTATAAAAACTATGTAAGGAAGAAAATTAAAAATTAGAATCACAATTTTTATATTTTTCATTTTTTAAATAAAAATTTTCCAATACAATACCCTTATAGTTAATTTCATTTGATTCAAGTGAATGAAAGTTACCAAGTGGTAGCATTTATTCCCTTAAGTCATTTTCCCAAAAGTTACCTTTTCTATGCCAATAATCATTTTGGAGTAATAAAAATATTATTTGCAAAATATTAACAAATATTTTAAATTAAAAACTTACACAGAAAATAAATAATATCTATGGTGCATGAATACATAACGTTCAAATCTTACATTATCAAATTTCATCAAAGCTAGGTTACTATCAATCGTAAGAAGCACCATTATTTTACATACTCTAAGAAAGAAAAACAAACCAGTTAAATAATCATACACCATATATTTTAAATTACACTCAGATTGCAGATACAAGGGGACTTGAAAAAGTTCACAGAAAATAAAATTAAAAGATAATACAAATATTTCCATGAACTTTTTGATGTTCCCTCATGTGTTAAATCTAAATGTAAAAGAATATGAATCAATAAAATACAGCATATCTCAGAGTAGTAAGACAAACAGAAGGAGTAAACATGTCTTCACTTTGGATGTCATAGGCAAAACAGAATGTGACTATGAGAAAATATGAGTAAAAATTAAGTATGACTGAAAATTACAAATTTCAAACATTACTCAAAGTACTTTTAGTTCCAAGAAAGGGGAGAGGACTTTCTAATTGCTATATCCTTCTTTTGCAATAGGAACCTTTCCGTAGTCAAAAAATAGCTAAACATAAAATGTTCTATTTTCTTTCTAAGGTCGCCTCCGGTTCAGACAGTAGTATAAGGCTCCAAGTAATCTTAAAAATTTTAACAAATTTGATATGCAACGTATCTAAACTTAAAATAGTGTATTTTCTGATACGTTTAATTATTTCCATTAAGAGGCATGTCTCTTCTGCCTGGTGATTTGGATTTCTTCTGCAATCCTGCTATTTAAAGATATCCTAACAAACTGCCAAAGTCAATGTAGATTGGGTTATTTTCCAAAATAAAAGCAATGACAAGCTTTTCATAATGACCTCTATTCAATACACAGAAACAACTATCACTATCCACTGAGATTATCTCAGCGTTTTAAAAATAAACTAGGTTATTCCAATCCACTTAACTAAAGGTTAAAAAAAAAAAAAAAAAGAGCAAACAGGAAATAGAGTTGGTATCATATGCTTTGGAGCCAGAATACTTGGCCCCACTGTTTATTAGTCTGATCACAATCAAGTTCACTTATTCATTCGAACATTTATTAAATACCTACTGTTAGACATTAAGGAAACAAAAATATAACCTTCTATGAAGGACCACATTTTCTGGAGAGGATGAAAGGGGAGAAAAGTAAACTACTAAGTTTAACAAAAGAGGTCATACAGAAACAAAGGACAGTGAAGCTCACTGCAGGGAGAAATCACCACATCATCATAATATTAATACTGAATTTAATACTATAGAAGTGAAATTACTAGGCATTTTAATTCCAACACTTGCTGTATTTGACCTTGATCCACAACTTTTTTTACCCCTTTGTCATGCAAAGGAGGGCCTTAAGGTAATTTGAAGTGACTGTTTTTCACCTCCTCAAACAAAACATAAGAAACAAAATTTGTATCAATCATAATTGCTCTTACAGAGAATTAAAAATAGACATAAAATTCCAACTTGGTAACTTCTTTATGTTGGCAAGTTTTCACAAAAGTCCATTATTCCCTTTATTAAGAGTCTAGTATTGAAATGTCTTAAGGTCTATGCTAACATAAAAACAATCAAGAAACAAATCTTCAGATACTAAAAATTTCAAATCGAGATTTAAAAAAAATTACAACATACCAAAATATGGAGAGATCTGATGTTTCCACCAACATTTCCACCAAGGAATCTACCATTTTTGTATGAAAAATTATTGTATTCATCATTTTTCCAAGCTCTCTGTGATCTGCAAGGCTAAGTGACGCCTTAGAGACACTAGTATATGCCTGTAAAAGTACAGCAAAAAACAAAACTAATTAGAAAGATTAATGACTTTACACTTGTCATTCTATAGAAAAAATAAAACATTACTGAAAAATATCTTTATTAAACTCTTTATTGTGACACTGTATGAGTTAGATCATTTAAAAAATTGTCTGTAGTGATCCTAACTTGAAATTCCTGTAAGAAATTATTTAAATAAACAAACTGAAATACTAATGTCCATAAAACAGAATGCATATGGGTCATTCATCCTGACCACAAAGCAACTGAAGTTACAATATCAAAAGTATAAAACTAATTGTCATGTTAACCCTACCAAAAGAAATTTTCAACCTAGTTCAAGAGAAAAAACATACAAAGAAAACAATCAGATGGAAGTATTGTATATGTTGATTCAGTGAGGTTTTAGATTATACTGAATCACTAAAAACTAAACAATGTATATAATACGCTGTACTAATCTGACAGATTCTAGAAAAGTACTGAAGATAATACAAATTAATGTAGATTAGCCAAAAATGTGATAGGACCTAACCAAAATCAACAAAATAGGTTGTGGAGAAGGAAATTTCACGATTGGGATGCTAAATCACGAAGAGCAGAATCACGTTCATGGATAGTTGACATTTCAGAAGGGTGGAGAACAAGAACAGGAGGAGTACTTATAAAATAAATACTGTTCATAGCTGGCTGGTTAGCTCAGTAGGGTAAAGCATAGTGTTGATAACACCACGGTCTACGGTTCAGATCCCCACAACGGCCAGCCACCAAAAGAAAAATATTGTTCACTATGGCTAGAGTTTGAGTGGAAAGAAGAGAAAAGAAACGGTAAAAGATGAGATTCAACCAGATCACGCATAGCCTTGTATACCATGTTAAAGTATTTAAACTTTTTGGTGAGCAGCTGAGGATTCTGTGTGATGGCCAGTTTTTGTTTTAGCAAGATGGCTCTATATAGAGACGGGAAAAGGGGATACGGGGCCAGAAAGAGAAAGGGAAGCAGAAATCTGTTAGGACGAAGTGGTGGCAATAAGTCAAACAGGATTATGATGGTCTGGTCTAGAGTGGTGGTAGATTAAAAGAGTTGGGAAATGTCTAGATGCAGTAGGCAATAGAAGAATTATGGATGATGGCCAAGGTTCCAGCTGTTGGGAGACACTCTTTCATGGGTCTCATGTGTTCCTATACATCTCGCTGGGTATGTCAAGAATGCAAGGCCTGAACCACTCATTCCCCAAGCCAATAGGAGTGTATTGCAGCTATCAAGCTTGAGGGTTGAGATAAGGTCTCCTTTGGAACAAAGAGCAAGTATGCTTACTGTTGACAATAAAAATGAGGGTTCCTCAAACTCAGTGTTCCTTAGCTGCATTACATACATAGCATTCATATGTGTACCTCTGTACCACCCCTGCAGGACTCAGGGACACTGGGAAAATGATGCATATATGCTGATGCTTATGCTGTTTCCTGTGCAGTGAATAATTAAGTCCTTTGTCTCTGGTTCAGAAGCCCCAAGTCTTATACAGTATCCATGAAACGGTAAGAGACCAATTTATTGCCTTGTAAGTAGAATAAAAATTAAATCTCAAACCCTACAATGGCAAGGAGACATTAGGTGGATGATGTTACATTCACTGAGATAGTAATATTACAAGAAAAAGCAGAGGCTTGTATTTTATTGTTTTTGTCTACCAGGAAAGGGGAGGTAATGAGGAATAATGATAGCAATAATCTGATGGCAAAATACACTCTGGACATTTATCGCAGACTAAGTTTAATTCGTTTTAGTTACCATTAATCACCTTTAGAGTATAAAGAGTCACGAGTTCAATAAAGACTTCCATCGGGCTGGCCGGGTGAGTTCAGTTAGTTAGAGGTCAGTGTTATAACACCAAAGTTCTAACACCCTTAGATTTGGATCCAACTACCGGCCAGCTACCAAAAATAAAAATAAAAAGACTTCCCATTAACTGACCCTCATTTTTAAAAATCAGAATTTAAATAACATTGTGAAAACAGATTCAGATGAAATGCATGGTAGCAGTATGAGATAACTTGATTTAAAACACTCATCTGAAATCTTGACAAACTATGGAAGGAGAAACATGTTACTAAAAAAAGAACAGGTTTAAATAAGAGTGGAAGATATAAAGAACCCAAATAATTTAGAAGATAGAAGGGAAGAAGATATTTTGAAAGAGCAACTAAAGATACTCAAGGGACTGACAGAATACACAGAGGAATAAGATCCCTTAGGAAGTAGAAAAAAATGACAGAACACATACAAAGAAGAGCTCTTTTAAGAGTAGAAAAAAGACAGAAAAAGATAAAGTGACCTATAAAAAGCAATGACCTTACAATAAAAGTTGGAGAGAACTCCAGTGAAGGCACAGTGCACACTTCTAAAATTCTCCCAAAGGCTTATTCTTCTGCCCTCCTCTACTCAAGAGCTACTGATATCTCTAGAACTCTTCACCTCTCTCTGGCCACATGCTTTTATCTAACAACTTTTACACTTCTACCTGAAACCAACATCAAAGTCAGATCATTCATATCTCTTGTGAATACGTGCTCCTTCTTATAGTAATACTTTATATTCAGAAGTCTCTTTATTTGCTCTTTATTCAATGTTTGCTCTTTTCCTGTATAAGCTATTTTCCTATTCAAATTTAACCCATCTTTCAAGGTCTAGGTAAAATTTTGCTTTCTGTCTAAAGTCATTACTAGCAATTCCAAGTTGAAAAAAGCTTTCTATCTTCTAAGACTGTAATTAATTGATAATCATACTCTGTCACATCTCTTAAATTAATCATTTAGATTTTCAACTACTGTTTAATTTTTTACATCTTTTATACCTTATTGCTATAGCTACATTATAAAATTCAAAAAGAGGAATGTTCTATTCTTCTACAGATTATATAATACTGCTCAATATTTTATCCTCTGTATCCTACTGACCAGTCTATAAGTTTGGAATCTTCACCACTAATCTTCAACACATACATGAACCTCTTAGATTCTGGACATTGCTTCCTACCTTGCACTTTTGTCCTCTATTCTTAGCCAGGACTTCCTTGGCTTAGCTGTGTGTCTCATTCTTCCCTTCCCTGGTATGCTTTGTCCTACTGTCACTAAAAGAATAAAGGTCTATATGCAGTAGAAAGAGTTGGAGTGATTGTATGTCCCAAGTACGGTTAGTAGTAGTGTTATGGGTTGAATTGTGTTCCCTAAAAAAGATATGTTGAAGTCCTAACTCCCAGTACTTTAGACTGTGACTTTACTTGAAAATAGGGTACTTACAGAGGTAATCAAGTTAAAATGAGTCCACTAGAGTGGAACCAAATCAAATATAATTACTGTCCTTATAAAAAGGAAAAATTTGGACAAAGAAATGACTACATGAAGAATGCCATTAGAGTGATGCATCTATAAGCTAAGGAACAATGATTGCCAGCAAATCACCAGAAACTATGAGAGAGACAAATCTCCTTCTCATAGCCCTCAGAAAGAACCCTGCCAACGCCTTAATTTCGGATTTCCAGTCTCCAGGTGTTGCCCTGTTAGCTCAGTTGGTTAGAGCATGGTGCTGATAACACCAAGGTCCAAGGTTTGATCCCTGTACCAGCCAGCTGCCAAAAAGAAAAAAAAAAACAAAAAACTAAACAAACCCCCAAAATAAAGCAAAGATGGACTTTCAGTCTCCAGAACTATGAGACAATAAATTCCTATTGTTTAGTCCACCCAGTTGGCACTTTGTTATGACAGCCCTGGGAAACTAATACAAGCAAGCATAGATTACATGAAATAATCAGATAGATAGCTGGTAATGCTCTTATAAAAATCACATAAAAAGTTTTAAAAATCTTACACATGAGAATGTATCAGTTCTACATTCGTCGTTTTTCTTCCTCAATTAGAAGAATAGTTCTCTATTCTTAATGTTCACTCAGTGCTTTATACTTTGCCATATGATTGAACAAAGCTAAAATTCTCAAGTGAATACTTCAAATAAGTAAATTTAATAATCCTGGAAGTATATAATAAGGGTTCATTTGAAATATATCTAAATCTCTAAAATTCTCTGAACCTAGGTGTTAGTTTAGGCATTCCCACAAACTGAGAGTGGGAGACTAAAACAGTTCAAGCTTTGTGACAATGACATTCAAAGTTTTAGATGTGTATATCCTTTGGCAGAGCAATTCCACCTCTATTTTCACTTTACAATGTCTACTTCAATATTGTTTTACAGTTTTTTAAAATAAGAAAATGTTAATTTTTAAACTTTATTTGTAATAAGAAAATGGCATTTATTAATATCTTTATTTTATTTATTAATATTTTGAGACACTGGTATTTTAAGTGTACTTTCCTGATCTACCACTAACTGGCTCTGTAACCTCAGGCAATTTACTTAGTACCTGTGGCCTCGTTTATAAAAATCTTCATTTCTAAAAATAAGTTCCTTGAGCTCGCCAGTTAGTTCAGTTGATTAGAGCATGGTGCTGATAAAATCAGGGTTCGGGGTTTGATCCCTATACAACCACTTGCCCTCCCCCACAAAAAAGAAGAAAAAGAAAAGCTTTCTGTAGAACCTAGAACAAGATGGAGAAAGGTGCCTATGTATTTTGAGATTGAAAGGAAAGAACCTAAGAAAAGCAGAAGCACCTCAGGAAATTAAGCAGGTTGGCAGAAAAGTATGTTCTTTCCTAGAAGTCATTCCTGAGATTGTATCTATCCATCTAAAAATCTCTTCCACAAACATATCTTCACTTTTTAATTAAACAAATACAAATGTTATTTTTTTAAGTTGTAAAAACAATACACAGTATTATTCCATATACATGTCTGAACAGCTAAAAAGATATAGACAAATTATTAAAAGTGAGTATTTCTGGGGAATGAGATTGGGAAAGGTGCAAACTGGATGATTTGACTTTTTATAATGAGAATATATTATTGCTATTTTTAAATATACCATTTTTTAAAGATGCAGATTATTGAGAATATTGAGCCATTTCCCCCTAATAACTAGAAATATTTAAAGGGAAATTAAATTTCTTATTAAACTTACAATATGTACAAAGATGTTAGGCTTTAATTCTTAAAGCCTTTAAAAACTATTTATATGAGAGCTATAGATTAAGTGAACACTCTTAAAGTCTAATACTATGTATTTCTGTATTGCAGAAAAAAGCTTTTGACATTATTTCAGGTGATGGCAAACTAGAGCATGTGGGCTAACTGCTTGTTTTTACAAATATAGTTTTATTGGAATACAGTAACACCTTTTTTTAAAAAATGTATTGTCAACAGCTGATGTCACAATACAATGGTAGAGCTGAGTTGTTATGACAGAGACTGTGTGGCCCACAGACCTAAAATTTTTAGCAACTGGATCTTTATAAAAAAAAAATTTGCTGGCTCCCACACTGTATTATAAATATTTGTCGAAAAAGATTTTGTGCTTTTGGGCCTGGCTGGTTAGCTCAATTGGTTAGAATGTAGCCTTGTAAACCAAGTTTCAGTTCCCTATACTGACCAGCTGCCAATAAACAAACAAATAAATAAGATTTTCTGCTTTCAATTTAGAATTAAATATTTGAATCAGGGTAATTGAGGAATTCTGGGATTTAAATTTCTGGATATTTAAAAATTAGGATAATCTACTTTTTTCAAAAATCCTTTTATATTTGCTTAAGTGAGAAATATATTTATCCAAATTTAATAACTAGTACAAAATGTTTCTTTTATGGTCAGATATACAAAAGAAGTCTTCTCAATAAGTATACAAAAATGAATATAGTTCTGCTATGAAATTTTTCATGTTAACTAATTTTTGATAACAACACAGAATGACAATAAAAATAAGTTATTCTTACCTGTAACCTGAACCAATCTAATCTCATTCCTCTGAAATCAAATACTTCCCCATCTTCAACTGAATTAATAGGGAAAAAAAGGTTACAAAGCAAATTAAATGTTTTCACAAGTCTATAATTACATTTTAAAATTTAAGAGCTAAGATAATTCCACCTCTGGATATATATTCAAAAAAATTAAAAGCAGGGTCTTCAAGAGATATTTATAACACCCATGTTCACAGCAGTATTATTCACAATAGCCAAAGGTGGAAGCAACTTAAATGTCCATTGACAGGAGCTGGCCAGTTAGCTCAGTTGGTTAGAGATAGGTGTTAAAACATCAAGGCCAAGGGTTCGAATCCCTGTACCAGCGAGCCACCAAAAGAAAAGAAAAAAAAAAATAAGGATGTCCATTGACAGATTAATGGACAAACAAAATGTAATATATAAATACAACGGAATATTATTGAGTCTTACAAGGAAGGAAATTCTGACACATGCTGTATCATGACTAAACTTTGAGGACATTATGCTTAGTGAAATAGGACAGTCACAAAAAGACGAATACGTATGATTCTACTTATATGAGGTATCTAGAGTAGTCAAACTTATAGAAGCAAAAAGTAGAACTGGCAGGAGAGGAAAATGGGTGGTTATTATTTAATAACTAGAGTTTCAATTTTGCAAGATGAAAAAGTTCTGGAGATTGATTATACAACAACATGAATATACTTAATACTATTGAACTACACACTCAAAAATGGTTAATATGACCAATTTCATATTATGTGTATTTTACAATTAAAAAAAAAATTTTTTTAAATTTAAGAGCTAAGACAGTGAAACAATTCTCAAATCCTAAAAAGATGATTATAAAGGAAGCAGTTACGTTAAAAGAAATGCAGACCTCTCTCCTAAGCTCTCTGATTCTCAGCATGCTTACATGTCAATTTGAAGAAACTAGAACAGAACCTGAGGAATCATATAAATAGAAACTTTGAACAGCATGCTGAAGTTCCACAAAATAACTCCATATAAACCAAATATCACCAGGCAAGATTAATGCAATTTCATTACTTAAATGTGGTAACTATAAAAGTTGATTGAATTAAAATAAATATATATTTATTACTCAAGAAGTTTTCAAGGTTTCTGATACCCTTTATTTAAAGACTAGAAAACTAAAACATTATATCAATTTATTGGGATGAAGTATTCAGATAATAGAGAAGCAATCTAGTGTAGGATATCAATTTTTTAGATTGACAGATCCCAGCTTAAATTACTATTCTTACTTAATAGCTGTTAAAGTTTGAGCAAATTATGTTAAACAGTTGATAGGGTAACTCTCAAACCCTGAATTTCCAAAATTGCCAAATAAAATAACAGTGTTGAAAAAAGTGATGTGGCTTACAAGGGATTACATAAAGTGCCTGGCACAGACTAAACATTTTATAAATGTTATCCACTCATGTTAAGCTTGGACCAAATATACATTTTGTTACTATATGTAGTACTCTTCTTCTTTGTTTGATTTTTTTGTTGTTTTTACTTTTGTGTTGTTACAAAATGCCTCTATTTTTTCCTGCTGAATAACAAGAAATGTCAAGCTATAATTACAAATATATCCAAGACTGAGATAAGTGATTCTGTAGTTAACTGCTAAACTCTCTCCTTAATAACCAAGTTTAATAACCTAATTGGAAGAAAATATGCTTTTACTTAAAAGACTGATTACCTTGTTTTACACTTAGGGAAGTCATAGTGTTAACAAAAGAGGACATGATGATTGATTCATCTTCAGGGCAAACAGAAAGATTCTAAAAAAGAAACAAAAAGTAATGTTAAAAACATCTAGTTGAAGGGCTGGCCAGTTAGTTCAGTTGGTTAGAATGTGCTGATAACACTAAGGTCCAGGGTTTGGATCCCTGTACTGGCCAGCTACCAAAAAACACACAATAAAACAGAAAAAAACACATCTAGTTGGGAAACAACTCATAGGTCCAGAAACTAGTGGATGAATAAACAAACTATATAAAATTTTATTTTTTATTTTTATATGATTTCATTTATATGAAAGTTTTTTGAAAAGGCAAAACTATAGTGACAAACAGCAGATTAGATGTTGTCAGGGGTCTATTAGTGAATCCACCATAAAGGTGCACAAGAAAACTTAAAGGTGGTGTTGGAAATGTCCTACATCTTTAACATGGTGGTGGTTACACGAAAGTATTCAGCTGCCAAAATTCAAACTGTACACTAAATATGGGTGATTTGTATTATGTGCAAATTGTACCTCAATGAAATTAGGACCAAAAAAAAAAAAAAAAAAAAACCCTTTCAAACTGGCTAATGAATAATTGATAAATTGTATCTAAAGTGGATGCTAAAAAATAAATCTTTTTAAAAAGTGGATGCTTAGCTCACTGCATAAATAAAATACATTTTCAAAACATTAAAACCTATACAACAATATGAATGTACATAATGTTACTGAATGGCACTCTCAAAAATGATTAAAATGATAAATGTTATGTTATGTATATTTTACCATAATAAAAAAATTAACATCTATTATAATGAACTATATTAACAGGTTCACAATCTTAGTTCTAAATTTACATCCTAGCAAATGGTTAAGAACTCCATGAATGTACTTTGCAACTGAAGAGGGTGGTAAAAAGCTCAGGCTTTGGAATTAAGACTTGAGTTAGAACACTGGCTTTACTACCTATGAACTGTGAGATACTGAGCAAGTTACCTAAGATATTTTTTCCTCAACAAATAATAACTATACCTACTCTCACAGAATTGTTGTACAGATTTAATAAGATAATATGAATAAATCTGGCAATGTTAACGTAAGTATTATTATTGCTGCTGATACTATTAATGCTTTACTATAATCTCAGAAGAAATGCTAAGAATTAATTTTCTCTGTATTGGTAAACTCCACTTTATATAAAAGACACCAACAGATTTCAACTGATAATAATTTTAGCACTACAACAAAAATCTGTAAAATTTATTAATAAATATCCAAATAAACACAGCATAGTTTCAAAATTACATGAAACCAAAAGTTTCGGTTTACTTTTAGACTGTATGAGAGTATGAATAAATAATAAACAGCGTGACAGCTATTTATTTATCAAATATTCTGGCTTATCTGGTAATAACTATTCAAATAAAATTATATAACTGCAATAATACTCTAGGAAGGTAACAGGTTTTGTGTTCCTTTTTTTAATGGCCATTCCAGAAAGAAAATATCTGAGCTCCATCTAGTGGATAAAAGAAGAAATAAACTAGTTTAGGAGAGTAACCTGTAATTATACATAATTTAAGGTAAACAGTTACATGAACAATTATTTTTCTTATCCATATTTTTAGTTTGATTTGAAAAAAAATAGGATTTCAAAATGTGTTTTTTCTCTGAAAAATCAGTAGCTTTAGAGTAGTCTTAATATAAAGAGAGTTGTTATTGCTCTTTGTGCTATTAGCGTTACAGTGGTTTTAGATACCAGTGAAGCAAAATGAAATACAAAATAGAATTTTCCTTACAGTTTATTTGGAATAGAAATAAAGAAAATTTACATTAAGATGAAAAATTCTGAAAAAAGGAAGTATGGAAAGCAAAAACAAAAACACTAAGACTAGAAGTCAATAAAGGAATATCCAAAATGAAAATAAAGTTAGAACATTTAAATTAGAACACCTAGATGAAATCTTCATTTACTGGCTATTCTCTAACATACTATTCAAAAAGATTTTTATTCTGCTTTTCCTCTAATACTAATTATCAATTGCACTGTCTCCATTATCTCTTCTGTATCTCTATAGCCACTGTCCAAGCTCAAGCTCTCAATAGCTCTCACCTAGCCTACTGCAGTAGTTTTTCTTCTGGTTCTCTGTCTCTTCCCTTTGTCCCCAGCAATCCATCATCTACACTAAACGAGAGTGATCTTTCTAAGTAGTGAATCTGACTTATGATTAACCTCCTCTTTCACAATGCCCTCTATAATTTGGCTAGTATACAACTCGATTCCCAGAATAACCAATTCAGTTTGCTCACTCTGAGCTTTGTACACACACTCATGCATAACACCTATCACAGTGGACTACAACTAATTGTTTCCTCCCCTCTAGACAATGATCTCCTTGACAAGACATGAACGTGACTTATTTACATTTGTATCTCTACTGATTGGCACATGATTACATTTTATAAATGTTTGTTCAGCAAACAAATAAATTACTAAAAAGGCAGGAAGTAAGGAACAATAGGAGAAATAATATGAGATAGTTTTTACCTGCACAAGTTCATTGAGGACAACAGCATCAAAGCCCGAAAGGTACTGCACATAATACCTCTGCATTACAGGTCCGTATTTCCTTACATGTGCTCTAAGCTCTTCCATGTAAAATATTAATTCAGCAATGTGCCTTTTATAAAATTTCAGGAAAAATATTTCAAAAAATAAATTTGTTACCAAAAAATATTAAATGCCTTTGATATTACTTCTAAAAGTCTTTTCCTTAGAAATAGCATTGTTTAATATTTAATGTCAATTACTTTTTAAAATTATTTCATATGAATAAAGGAATCGTGGAAAGCAAATAAAAAATACAAAAAAGCCCCAAGCTAAGAGTAAAAATTCATAGCAGAAAATCCAAATTGAAAATAAAATTAGGACATCTCATAAATACATCATTAAAAAAAAATCACAAACAAAAGATTAACAAGAAGTAAGATTTTTCTGTATGTTCTATTTCTCTGCTTATTTATCTAACTTCTGTTGATAGACTGGACTAAAATTAGAGAAAGACATTCCAAATGACATACTGGGTTGTAACATTACTCTGTTAAACATTTAAATTCTTATTTAAATGTTTTGTGTAGTAAATAATTTTGAAAAATGGATTCCATAGAAAATATTACTGGGCATAGAAAGAAAACAAGCAAGAACTTTATCACCACCTAGCGTATTAGAAAGAAAACATTAAAAGCCCTGATTTCAATCTAAAGTTGATTTTGTATTTTAAATCCTATCATCTAATGACATATTACAAATATTTTTCTGTTATGACAAATATGAAAAGCCCTAAAAAAAGTTTTTCAAAATAACTACTTCAAACATAAGTCCCCAGATTCCACAGCCCATAAATTAGAATGTATGGAAAATAATGTTTTCTAATGTTGCTAACTTACTTATCTATAAAGTCGTCTGCACTCTTCTTTGGCATGTTATCTGCATGACGAAGTAGCCAGATAATTTCATCACGGGCAAAGGATAATGCCATAAAAACAAAAAGTGCCTATTAAAAAAAACAAAAAAACTTCATTCAAAGATTAAAAACAAAACCTATTCATAAACTTTCTCCAAGTGAAAAATCATTGGCAAGAAATGATAATATCAAATTCAAAAGAGAGAAAAGACTAACATGAGAGGACAGAAGAGAACTTGGAGGTATATAAGAGGGAGAGCATGCATATAAGGAAATAAGGAAAATGAAGGGAGTGTGATATGAGTGTCAAGTCAGCCAATTCATTCTCAGCTAAATATAAAAATTGTTAGTTACTGACTGAAATTTTAGTAAACGTCCTATAAAAGAAATGTTTTTTTAAAATTTAATATGGCATACTTGGTGAAATAAAAATTAAATCAATTACCTTGGGACCTAGCAAGCCAGGCTGATCAGAGAGGACAGTAGCCAATTCTTTCAGTGCAGACCTTAAAAACTTGCGTCTTTCTCTGTGCATTGAACCACTATGGGGAAACACACCATTATAGTTTCTACTAAAATTACTATTGGCAATTAGAGTGACCCAGCATTTCAGGGTCAATCTTCAAAGTTAGTTTTTAGGAAGCAGAAGTCTCTATAAAATCATCTCTGTGTTTGTTATTAAATAACTTTCTAATCTTATGTTTATCCTTACCTTTTTTGTGTTACTTCTTCAATCATGTTTATTGTTACTTACTCACCACCTATCAAAACCCTATCTAGCCTTCAAGACCAATCCTTTAAGAAGCATTTCCCAATATCCAACTGTTTATTCCTGAATAATTTCTGCAATTTTAGTACCATATAGTTTCGTACTTTATAAACTCGATTGTGAAATCTTTGAAGGCAAACTCTATCTTACTGTATAAATTTTTGCCACTTCCACATAGAAATTAATATATATAACAATAAATATCTGTTTATCTATATCCTTGTTTATTACGTATATCCCTAGTAAATATACAAAACTGACTAAACAAGAGGTATAGTCAATAAAGATATTGGGACGGGATCTATATGACGCTCTTGTTCAAAAATAGAAAGATGGGAGAAGGAAGGAATAATCATGGATATTCATATACTAGATATTTTTAAATTGAAATGCAAATTAGAAAAAAGAATTTATTTTCACATATTAACAGAGGGAAAAAAATAGAAAATGGTCTAAGCATTCCAACTCCTCATACTAAACATAATATATACTACTCCAAGAAAGTTTTAAAATTTAGATAGGTGCATAAAGTAAATGCATAAATATATGAATGACACATATGCCAAAAACCCAACTATAAAGAATATACAACACAAGTAATTTCGCTGTCACACAGTAAATTAGTTTTAGAAGATTCAGATTAAAATCCATCTTTTGTCTGTATGATCATAAGTTCTACTGCTCTATTTCAGCTTCTCATCCATAAAACAAATATGATGACACCTGCTTCAAAAAATATACATCTTTCATGATGCCTAATATCTAATAACATATAGAAATTTTATTATAGTAACATATCTATAATAAGTTACTTTAATTTCAATGACGAGCTCTTTTTACGGACAATAATAAAGTCATCTGGTGTCACTTCTAAGAAGAAAATGGGAAAATGTTATTTTGATTATTTTACTTCATATAATTGCTGTGAGGAGTCTGTGGTGTTTATTACCGCTGAGAATAAATGTCTATAAAGTACTTAGGCCTGGGGCTGGTCGGTTAACTCACTAGGGAATGTGGGGCTGGTAACACCAAGGTCAAGGGTTCAGATCCCCTTACCAGCCAGCTGCCAAAAAACCAAAAGTACAAAAAACAAAAACAAAAGTATTTAGGCCCGATACATGGTAACAAGTTCTAGGAATTACTATTGCTTACTACTTTTAATTATTTTATATAAAGGGAATAAAATAATTTACATGTAAAAGATCCTCATAAAAAATAGCTGTGAGACTATATCTCTGCCTACAATAGAGTCTACCCCATGAAAAAATGAAAATTATATGTATTTCAGGTCTAGAAAATAATTCTAATGAACTCCAGAGTATGTTATTTGCAGTAGAGGATCATTTTTGAATAATGTAAGCACACTAATAATGTCAGTACTTCATTCAAGTGAAAAAAATATGCAAGAGGGATGATATAGCACAGATACAATGAACAGAGATGGTTTAAATTCCCAATATCCAACCATGGCATAAACTTAAATTCTAAAACTTCTTGTGGTTTTATATTTTCACCTACGGAATGCTACTATGTTTACTAATACAAAAAACTAAAATTGGGAAAAGGAGTGGGGTTAACATACTTTCAAATGTAGCCACTACTTGGGACACTGTGAGGATTTATCAATTTTCATGAAGTAGTACAAAAATCAGCACAACTTGCGAATTGAGCACAACTTATAGGTACAGGGAACATAGTAGCGGTAAGAATTGATACCTAAAATAAAAGTCCTTTGTATGGTACTTCCATAGAGCATTTTACCAATACTTCAAAAAAACTTAAAATCTGTCTGCACTAATTCCAAGCTTACTAGATACTGAGGTTATATACTTATTATTATTATTATTATTATTTATTTATTTATTTATTTTTTGTCTTTTTCGTGACCAGTACTCAGCCAGTGAGTGCACCGGCCATTCCTATATAGGATCCGAACCCGCGGCGGGAGAGTCGCCGCGATCCCAGCCCCGCACTCTCCCGAGTGCGGCACGGGCTCGGCCCTATACTTATTATTTTTCACTGAATGAAAGTTCCCCTCTTTTACTATCACATTTTGCCATCTTGCACCCTGTTGATCCACACCTACTTCAACAAAATAATGCTTTAAGAAAGGAATTCTTCTTGACTAAAAGTATCGAGATAAAATAGAACTACTTACGCATGTGACACAGCTGCCTCCTTGCATTCTCTTATGTCATTAATACGTTTATTATAGCTACATGCAAAAAAAAAATTAGAACGATGTTAATCTTAATTTTATCAAGAATAGTCAAAATGAGTAAGTCAAATACTAAAAGTCAATTAAAAATTACTTATTATAACCAAAAAAACTGGCTCTCAAATTGGAAATGCATGGAAGAAGTCTACCCACATCCTTTCCTAGCACCTTATGTGCCCAGTCAAGCCTTCCTAGAAAAATAAATCTCAAATTATACTAAATCCAACAATAAAATGAAACTTTACAATGCAAATTATTTTACTAAATCTTATCACTTCCTTAAGCCCCAATAGAGACATTAAAATTATACTTCTGATGTAATTAATAGTAACTTCCAAAAATCTAAAGTGCTGACAAAGCTTATCACTTCTGACACTTCATCAAGGCTATCTCATAAACATAGAAAAATTCTGAAGAGTATACAGTAGTGATCAACAGTATTGACTAGGTATATGAGTTTTGTAGTGGAGAAGAACAAAGCAGGAAAGCATTTGCTTACTTTAAATTATTTTAAGAGAGAGAATTATAGATGATTTTTACCCACGAGTTTAAAGAAACACACATTTTTCAAATTAAAAAAAAAATCATTCAATTAAAAGAAACAATAGAAACATTGACCAATTTAAAGGTGCCACAAGAAAAACAAATACTAATAAATAATTTAATGAATACTAGATATAAAAACACAAAATTCCTAAAATGTTAAAAATATTCCTGACAATCTGGCTAAAACCACTTACACCAAAATAAACTCCAATGTCTGTGCTTGTTTTTGTGGTGTAACTTATTTTATTCCTTCAAGCACCAAAAATATACATTTTAATTATAAAAAGATGCTTCACAGAGATCATGGAATAAAATGAATTATAGGAAAAATTTCGACATGTAATAATTTTCACAATAAGATAGCAGCAACATTCCCAAGGGCTCAAGGACCTAGTCATATCACCTGACCTTCACTAATGTCTTGTCCATCAGACCATAATTCTGCTTTATGATCCTGTAGCATCTTATTTTTTCCAATTTTTAAAATTATTATTACAAATCATAGTTATTCTTTATGCCCCTTATCCAACCTCTCCCCATCACCCTCTCCCTCCTCTCCCACCTCTGATAACCCTAGATTTCTTCTCTCCTTCTGAAAGATTAACGGTTACTCTGTTGATTTGTTGCCTAGATGATTTGTCCAGTGCTGAGAGGTGTGTTCAGGTCCCCCACTATTATTGTAGAATAGATACTACTTCTATCACTCTGGAATAGGCTTTGTGAAGAGAGATATCCTTTTCTTTTCTTTGGTCTCCACTGGTGACTTTCCTTGTGTCAATGCACTTAAGAGGCTGGCAGGCCATCTGCATGGTGGTTGTGGCATCTAGCCACTTTTGCAGCAGCCATGGCTATTGTGGTGGCTGTGGTAAGACACCCACATGGAAATGGTGTTTTTGGCATGCTCTTTGCCTGGCTGTAGGAGGAGGAGTCATCCCCAGCTCCATACCTCAGGACCCTGGGTGGGCCCCACGGTGGCAATGGCATACATGATTGTGGGAGGAGGGGTTGGTCCCCACTCCATACCTTGGGACCCTGGGCAGGTCCCATAGCAGCAAGTATGCCTGGTTGTGGGAGGAGGGGTCGGTCCCTGGCTCCATCTGTTTTTACATTCTAAGATGTTGTTGCAGAGCAGTTGGATGGAAGGGGGAGAGGGGAAAAGGGAAGGAAACAGGGTGGGAGAAGGAGGAAACGGGAGGCGTGGTTGAGACCCATGGCTGCCCCCTCATTCCTGCAGGGGAGACCAGGTGGTTTGGTCATTGCTGAGCTGAATGCAGATGTCAGGGGTGTGTGGCCAAAGTCCTCAGCATCCCTCTGCCCCAGCTCAGGAGCCCAGGATGTTTCCTGCAGTGGTTTGGTAGTTGTTGCTGGGCTGCCTGTGGGGGTTGTGGTGGGGGGAATGGCTGAGACCCTTGGCCCGCCCCCCACCTTTGCCCAGGTTGCTTCCTGCAGCGGCTTGGTGGTTGTTGCTGGGCTGGTTGTGGGTGCTGAGGGGCATGGCTGATTCCCCTGGCACTCCCCCATCCTTGGCTTGGGGGCCAGGGGCTTCCAGTCCTTCTAAGTTTTATAGGTGTTCTTTGGTGAAGTGAGACCTTTACTAGTTAATATCAAACACTGTCTCTGGACTGTGGGTATTCTGTTTTTTCTTTCAGTTCTGTGTTGGATTATTCAGTTTCCACTACTTAAATTCTGCACTAGAACTAATTTGTTGTCCTTTGCTTACTTCTAAAATGGGGAAACTTCCTGTGGGAACCAGCACTTGAGCCCCGTGATTGAACTAAATTGCTGCTCTGTTGCTGATTCCCTGGGGAAGGCTTTTTGTGCAGTTCAGGTTTTAATAGTTGACTTTTTAGGTACTTCCGGGTCTCTTGAGATCTGGTACACGTGGGTTGTGTGGAAACTCTGGTCTGAGCTTGAGTCTTCTCAACAAACTACTCCCCCTGCAGTTCTATATTCCTGGCCATTCTACACAAAGTGGGCCTGTGCTGACTGAAGAGTAGATCAGCTGTCCTTGCTGTGCCCCAATGTCCCCAGGTGGACCCATCTCCCCCATTGCCCATACTCCAAACACTTTCCATGGAACAGATCAAGACCCTCTTCTCCCCTGATGCCTCGAAGCAACCTCATAGGTAGGGCACAGAAGCATTTGTCAGCTCTTGCTCCCATGCACTCACCAGCTCCAGCCTTGAAGTGGCCAGGATTCCAAACATCTGTGTTTAAGTACTCTAAGATAAATATGTTCTTTGAGCAAATGTCTTAAATAGAAGGGGTCTTCAAAAATCTCATGGAAGGATTTGTACTATCTTTTATTTACATGAACTTTCTGAGATACCCTTGTATACTAATTCTGTAATCATCAGCCTCTATAATTAATAAGCTTTTATACTTATAATTTGACTATGATAATTCATTTTAAATTGAATTAACCACATAATTTAATTAATAATTAAACTTCTCAACTTAAATACAGAGACTCTAAATGATAAATTTATCATTAAAAAAACATAAAAGGAAATTGGTTTCATGGTGCCATTAAATTTACTTGCATCATACATATCATAAGTTTATTCGGTATACACAGAATAACTGGTCTTAAATGTTTACATATATTTAAATTTGATGCCACAAGGAGGTTGTCAGTATGCTGAGACATAATACAAGTTTCCGGATTTTCAATCTGATTAAATTAGAAAATGACAAAGCTCATTTCACATAGGCTACTTCAGGGTATTCCATCATCTAAAATAAGAGCTAAAAAGTATATAGGGTACTGTTTCTAATACTGTGACTGACAGATCACCTGCATGAGAATATCAGAACCACTTATTGTGACAGAAGTCAGAATAGTGGTCAATTGAGAAAGGAACAGGGGAAAGGGGAACTAGAGGTGCCAATACTGACTAGAAAGAGGCATAAAAGAATTTTCTGGGGATGATGAAAATGTTCTGCATCTTGATCTAGGTGGTTGTCCCACAGGAGCACTCATATGCAAAATCAATGAGCTCTACCCCTGAGAATTATTTTTTTTGTTTGCAAATTTTACCTCAGTAAAGTACTGGGGGGAAAAGTGCAGATTTCTTTAACCTTTCCAAGGTATAGACATAGGAGGTTAGGGGTGATGCCCAAGAACCTGAATTTTAATTTGCATCCCAGGGTAATTTTTATGCGCACTAAAACTTGAGATATATTGACTTCAACTGTTAATGCCAGACACATTTTTATTTTCTAATAAGTAATAAAAGCTTTATTTTAGCTCAATTTCATTAGGACCTTATTGAATTAGATGTGAAATAAACGTAGGCAAATTTCATTTAGAATTTCAAAAGATTTCATAATTGCTACCAAGTCTGAGATCAAATTGTCTTTTATATACTGGCTACAGAACATCAAGTGGAGACAATGAAGGCATTAATTTCAGAGAATTATTTGCTTTACAGGGAATGAATGCAAATTAATAAATAAATGTAGAATACCTTCTATAATCACGTTTCAACGACAGGGACACATTCTGAGCAAGTTATCAGAATTGCATCGTTAGGCAATTTCGTCACTGTGCAAACATTACAGAGTATACTTACACAAACCTAAATGGTATAGCCTACTACAAGCCTAGGCTATACAGTACAGCCATTACAATCTCAGGGGACCCCTGTCATAAATAGTCCTTCATTGACCAAAATGTCATTATGCAGCACATCTGAATTATAAGGAAACATGATTTTCCTATGTGTAGCGGTCTGACTTCTACATTTGTTATAATTAATCTCATGAAGTATTTTTTATTGCTTCATATGCTTTTACAAACCTATTCTAAAATAACTCTTCTAAAAATTTCAGAATTTTAATATGTATATTGTGCTTTTAGTAATAGTTGTATCTAAAACCATACATGATTTGCGAAAAAGAACATATCTTCCTTTTCCTACAATACAAGTTTTGAAAGGGTAGGAACCTTCGATTTTTAATCTGTGAAGTTACTTGTAAAAATATGGTTATTCTCAGATCAGGATGACTGTTAAAAACAACTTGCTGGGACCACAGTAAAATGGTATAGGCTATATATTCTAGCATTGATTCGACACTTCTTTATACCTCAAACTTCAGTAAATGTAATCCACTCACCAATCTTCTCCAAAAAAGACAAAATAATTAAAATGCCATACCCTCGGATGTTTACAAATAAGTCTTCTGCAGCTTTGTGAATGTGGAAAACTTCATCCCGAAAGAGAGAGAGGCAAGAGCTGCTTTGAAGAGCTAGCTTCCAAAGGTTCAGTGCTGTAGCATCAGTATTTAGGATCCCATGACACAAAATAAAGCCAACTTTAAATAAAAAGAAAAGCAAATACAAATGTAAAAGTATTCCAAATTTAAATCCTTTTGTTTACAACATAGCTTTTAAGAAAAACAGAAATGTAGTCACAATTACTAAATTGAGATTTTCAAGTGACAGGTAATAATACACATACATCCATGATGGTAAAAATAGTTTTCTTTTCAATGATAATTTTCTATATTCTGCAAAATCAGTCTTTGAACCCACACTGACAAAAGGGGGAAAATGTCACTTCTGGATTATGAACAAAGTCATTTTAATGAAAGATATTTTCAGGAACATTTATAAAATATTTGAAGCCAAAAATCAAAAATTACTAATTAGTATTTAATACCTTAATCATTACAGTTGTTACTGGAAACAGTTGTAACTGGAAAATAAAACTAATCTACTTTCCTAAGTCATCAGAAGAAATAATAGGGTAATAGCATCTCGCATTTTCATAGCAATTTATAGTTTACTAAGTCTTTTCACATATATTATCTCACATGATTATCCTGTGTAGTACATAAGACAGGTGGTATCCTTCTTTACAAAAAAAAGTGAAGGTTCAATGACTTGCCTGAAGTTATACTATTAAAGTAACAGAGCTAGGACTTAGCCCCAAGTATTTCCCATTAAGTCCAATATTCTTTCAATATTATAAGCTGCTCTCTATTACATAAATTCCAAATATCTCTTTTACATTTAGTTATCTAATCTAGAAATCCTACACAAATGTATAATTCTATTTAAGTTGTTGATGTCTTCTCTAGCCCTCTATAGTAGGGCATAAGCCTTCATCTTTCATTCTTCCAACATTTACTCAGTGCCTACAATATACAAGGTTCTGTGCTGGGCCAATTACAAACCAATCCCATTTTCTGCGAGGTTTCCCTATGATTCTTAATAGTCACTCCCATCTTTAAACTCCTGAATCATATTATAGCTGTACTACTATTTTGGCATTTTAACATACTTTGCTATTTCTCTTTTTACTCTTAGCTCACTTTTCCTTTAAAAAGGCCACAACACAAGCAAGCTAACTCTTTAAGTAGGCATTATAGTCATACATACAGAAGTATATTTAACTTCCTTGACTTTCTTGAAATACATAAAAATGTTTTCCATACAAGAGGACCGCTAAATGCAAGACAGTTATTTGATCTGGTACACAACTAAAGAAACAAAATATATGCATGAAAATTTAAAGAACTCTCAAGAGAAATTTTGTTTATAAAAGTTTTTTGCCTTATGTACTGACTTTACCCTAATCTCCTGAGCAAAATGAGATTTCACTTAGTGACTTATTCCTCTTTGTATACTTAGATTTACAAAATACTTGCTACTGATAAAAAAAAGGTCCTTCTGAAAATTTTGTCAGTTATATTAGGTTATAATATTTGTTTGTTTTTTAAGACATGGGTTATATTATGAGTTAAAGTATCTTCATTTGTTTATGAGAGCACCAAAAAAGGCAAGTAAATTTAAAACAGACTGCCCAACATTAGGGGGATGACTTATTAATTAAATCACATATTAACTGCCTTTCTCTGCCCATGTCCCAATAAAAGACAAAAATAAATAAATAAATAAATAAATAAATAAATAAATAAATAAATAAATAAATTTAAAAGAAGCCATAAAAATGTTGGAGAAACACATAGCAACCAAGACTAGACAAGAAAGTTGGAGAAAATCTTTGAAGACAGGAAACAGACAAAACTAGACTATCAACTAAAAAAAAAAGCGGGGGGAGGAGGGTACAGGAATTAGTAATCTAAAACTCCAGAGGGAGAAACAGATTTTCCCCAAGGAGTTTCCCAAGTCCAACCAATAGAGCAAGAGTAGACCTGGAAAAGAATGTCAGAATAATTAATTTTATAATTGCACTACAAATAGCTGGGTCTGCAACATTCTACATCCTCCATAACACTTAGCCCCAGGGTTCAATGACTCTCAAACTTTAGCTTGCATCAGAACCACAGAGAGGATTTATTAAATAACAGATTGCTGGAATTCACCCATAGAGTTTCTGATTCAGTGGGTCTTGGGTGGGGATCAAGATTCTGTATATGTAAGAAGTTCCTAGGTAATGGTGATACTGTTGGTCCAAGGACCACATGCTGAACTAATCTAGAGCAAAAGCTCTAAAGAAAACACTCTTCTGAAGAAAAATCCTAGTGTGGGTACTAGTGTCAAAAAGAGAAATGCAGACTTTTAGATAACTCCTCACCTCTATCTTAGCTCTACTCAAAGTTCAAATACATGAAAGCAGCAAAACTCAGAATAAATACTCCTTATTTTGGCAATTGGGATATCCCCAATCTGTTTACCTTCTCCATGCCCAGATAGCCTCCATTAGGGTAGCCTGCTTCCTGACCTACCTCCTGGCTCTTTACACAAAGCCCTGCAATCAGCATTCCCATTTATGGTAAAGACTTGGGGAAAATAGTCCTATATAACTCCAGAGTTCACCCATAATAGCTAACTCTATTAATCAACCCAATTCTTCAGCCATACATCCATAAACATAAAATAACTAAGAATCAGCACACAAATGAGGAAAATCAAAACTCTGAAAGCTGTTTTTTTCTTTTTTAATCAACTAACAAAGCATAAAAATTTCAACTATCTTTATAGAAGAAAATATAATTATCACAAACCTGGTTAATGTAAAAAATAATGTAATTAACAAAAATGCCTAAGGGCAGGTAGTATGTGTTAAATTCCTCCTCTTTCATACTAAAAACAATGCTACTCAAAGTGCCAGTCCATAAAGAAATTAAGTACAGAAATTGACAATATTTAGAAATTTTCATAAAAATTTGACAGTGATTTCTGAGTAGAAACATAATAATAATCTAATTGTTAGATTAAATTGAATCTAATAATAAAAATGTGGGCTTTGATTTTATGTCTTTGCTTATTAGTTCATTTTTCTGGTAATTTTTGTAGATCCTTTTTCATTATTTTATTAAAGTACCAATCCAAAAAACATTAGAGAAAACTGGCCCTTTACCATAGTTTGAGAAACACTCTAGGAAAAAGTCCACAAACATTATCTATAGGTTAAAAAGTCAAAAATGAGAACCGTAAGAACTAAAAAACACAAAGTATTCAAAATTATTCCCTTCTGGCAGTGAGCCTAGGAGAGGGTAGAAGGAATTTGACATATTATAGCAATTCTCATTCTGTATTATACCTGTGTGTCTATTTCTCCCAGTTTGTGAACTTCTTAGGAGCAGAAACTAGTAATTTTATCCCCCACCCATCTAACAAACACTAAACATACGAGCCATTGGTTATATGTACTGAAGTAAACTAAAACCAAAAACCTTAACTCAACAGATACAAAAAATTATTTAAAAAAAAACCAAAAATTTAGCTTTGAAGGTTATATTGAGAGGCAATATAATGTAGCCAAGAGCCTTGGAGTTAGCCTGGGTTCTTATCTTGTCTCTGTCACTCACTAGCTCTGTAGCCTAAGCTTTAGATTCCTCATCTGTAAAATAGACTATTCAATCTGACAGACGGATCAACATGAGGACTAATGTACGTTGATGGCTTACTACAGTCCTAAGCACAGTGGTAAAACATGTTACCTGTTATATTTCTCTAAAACTTAAAACCTGAAAGGTAATCAGAAAACTAACCCATTTTACTTACAGATAATCCATTTTTCCATTGCATCTAAAGACAGATATTCACAAGGCATCTGAAAAAGAGAATATATACATTTGTGGTTAAAAGAAATTCTGAAAAAATATTCCATACTGAATCACTCCTCCCTTCCTCCTGAAAATTCTTATTACTCAATTCTTGACTCAAATACCACCACAACAAATTTGAAATGCTGGATAAAAGTTTTATAACCTATATTTAAATTTGCTGTCAACAAAGGATGAGAGCTGTGCCCCTTTCACATCTGCACACCCTCAAACCTCTCTTTAAAAAATACTGTTGCTAAATTTTCTTCAAACTGGTAAATAACAAGTTCCCAATTTCTCTATTTCAGAGTTTACGGGATTCCAAAGGATAAAATTTTAGTCATTAAAAGTGATTTATGTGCCTGGATGCTCACTATCTAACCAAAATCAGTAACTATGCGTGTGTACCTATGTTCACATACACAGAAAACTAAAAAGAAATATAACAGAATATAACAATGATTTTCTCTAATTGGTAAGATTTGGGGTGATTTTTGGGTTTTTTTTTCTTTATATTTTTCTATATTTTCAAATGTTTCTACCATGATAGGACAAAACAAACGTGTAAACTTTAAAAGACATTAATTTAACATTAGTTTTTGTTGAAAATGCAGAAATAAAAACTAAACAGTATGACTTAACTAATAATCATTTTACAATAAACTTCCCTGATAGGCTAATGCTAATTTGAAAAAAAACTGAAGTCCCCATTGCTTAACTGACATATTTTTTAAATCACTTTATTTTTATTCAAAAAGGAAAAAATAGAACCATACAGTGTCAGACTGTGCAGGATTAAGCATTGTACTAGGTGCGCTGATGAGACTCAATAATTGGGCATTTCTCCACTGGTCAGCTGAAAGATTCCTTCGAGGATATACCATCTGAAGAGAAATTAGTGCATCTGAAAGAGACTAATTAAAATAGGAAAAAGAAAGCTGAAGAATAAGACTCTTTTTTTCCTTTTCCATTTAAATTCCAGGTACAACTGCTAAGTGTTTCTAACTTTACCATCATAAAACAAGAGGCTAATTACAACCATGATCTCTATAATATCTGAGTTAGGTCGTAGCTCCCCTCCTTTAATTTCTTTTTCTTTTTCTTTTTTTTTAATAAAAGCTACATCAATTCTGTATTCCCAGGCAAAGTAAATTGTTAATTTAAGTTTTAAAATCCTGGCAAATGCGTGATAGGCTTTCTATCAAAACTCTTGAGATATCATGGAATATCAGAAAAATAAAGATTAGAAAATAACTGATCTTATTCAAGTGAACAATTCTCCTAAGTAATTATCAATAATCTACTATATGCTGAACATTGTACTAATGCCTATGGAGAATTTTTTAAAAAGAGCCAAAAGCCTTTAAGAAATTTTCATCACCTAAGTGGAAAAAGAACTAAATTTGAAGGGGTTAAATAAAAACAAGGCCATACATGATTAGAAAAAAATCAGAAATGGATTTAGAGAAAAAAAGGAGAGGAGCAGAAAGACAGCTCTAGATGAGGAAAAAAATACTAACAAAATCAGAGAAATAGGAGATAACCATAATATGCTCAGCATTTTGAGAAATTCTGACACTTTCATATATAGCGCTGGTTTCTTTGTTTGTTTAACTTCAAAACTGATGATCTACTAGCCTCTTGCAAGTAATGATTGAACTAACTCCAAGACATAAAACTTATATAAATATAGCTATGCAAAGAAACTGAAAAAGTATCTTCAGAATTTTCATGAAACTAAGAAAACTGAAAGAAAATTCTTGTTAACTGTATGTCAAGAAAAAGCATAGATTTATATAAAATAGTGTATTATTAAAAAGTTTAATGCTCATCATTCAAAGAGAACAACAAACAGATTCTAATATCCTGGGCTTCAGTTCTGGTTTTGCTACTATTGCTGCCAAATGGCTTACCTTGTCCTAATACTTCTCCAGACCTCAATCCTTATCTATAAATAATGAGGCTGGATGAGATACCTATAAATTTTCTTTAAAGCACTTAGGAACCATAATACTGTGAATTAGCCCTACTGCAGAGAAGTCATAATAGCAAGACTCTTTACAACCAAAATTATTTCATTAAGAACTATTTTTTAATATACCTTAAAAGACAGACATGTCAAATTATTTCCACAAAACTATTGTCACTTTTTTCTCATTAAGAGACTATAATATTTGGGCATCAAGCTAAAAGAAAAAAAAGAGAGAAAGCAAAAGAGACTATAACAATATAGCTAAAATTTATCAAATACTATGTATCTAAATACTTTTTATGAAGTAATTCATTTAATTCTCATAATAACCATATGAGGAAAGGGCTATTGCTACTCCATTTTTACAGACAGGAAAACTGGGGTACAATGAAGTTGGTTAAGTAACTTGCCCGATATTACATAGTAATTGGCAGAGTTGGGATTAGAAGCCAGGCAGATTGTTACAAGTAGACATTCTCAAATACTACATTATACCCTGTACTACCTCCACACATGCTATAACTGAATCTAAAAACTATAATGAATCATATATTCCTGAGTCTCTATATACTATTCTAAATCTAATTAGTTCTCTGGTTCACAAATTAGATAAAACCACAGGTAGCTATTATTCATATCCCAGTATAAATTTTTTTCCAAGTTTATCATTTTACCTATCTATCCTTAAGCTCTCTCATATTCTTATTACAAGACATCTAAAAACCAGCTCTTACTTTGCTATGGGGTACAAATTCTTCCATCATCTTCTTTAAAGGGTTTTCATAATCCACAATCATCTGACCAAGTCGTGGGTATTCTCGATCGCTTAAAATAGATGTATCAAATTTCACTGAGTTGTAAGCCATTAAACTGAAAATTTTATAAGATTTTTATAGGTAGTTCTACCTTGCTCCATGGGTCATTTCATGAGCATAGTTGTATAATCCAATGATTGCCTTCCTTTCTTCAATTCGAGACAGCAGTATCATTAGTGTCGTATAGGTTATAATCAAATCTAAGTAGTTCTTTGTTAAATCAAAGTTTACAGTCTAGAAAAAAAATCAAGTTCAAGTTCTTCCTATTTCTCAAATTTTTAAGCACACAAAAATCTTCACAGCAGCTACTGAAAGCTAATAATTTTCTATAGTTACTTATTTTATCCCCCATTTCTGAAATTCTAATTCCTTTCATTAAAAACATATAAAATCGGGGAGTTACAAATGACAGTTTGTATATGTGACACAATTTTACGGATGAAAGAAAAAGAGCTTGTGATTGCTGTATTCAAACTGGTCACAGTTTAAAAGGACAATAACCAGAATAATAAGAAACACTAGTGCCAATCTCACCAAACAAGAAAAAGGAGTATTAAAAAATAAAAATAAAAATTCATCATTAAGTCAGTGGAGATATTTTTCACTTTGACTTCCTATATATAGAAATTGTCATAGTAAGAAAAATTCTATCATGTATGCCTTTTGCAAAGAAAATTATTATCCACTTAACTTTTCAAAATTGGGTCTACTAAAATACTAAAATTAACAACTATTTCCCAATATATACAAGTCTTATACTCAGTGACAAACAAGTAAAAATAGAGAATACATTATAACTCTTTACTTTAAAAAAAAAAGGTACAAAACAAGCCAAATTAACAATACTAAAATTTTACATACTAGTTACATAAACTTTCTCTAAAGAAAAGCAATCAGTCCCGAGTGCTTGTAAAAACAGGAGAATTGGAAATTTTTCTGAAAATGACACTTACAATATCAAAGAAGACTTGGCAAACATCAATAGTATTCAGCAATTCACAAACATGGTCCTGAAAAGAAAAGCTTATTTTAATCTTTTATCTGTATAAATAATTTTAAATTAAGAAAACACAAACAAATAAAATATATTTTAATTTTCAGTTCTGGAAGAATTCCAATTTTATTATCTACAAGTGACAAAGCAATTTATACAATTAAAAAACATTAAATCTACCTTTGAAATGCTACCTTTTAAATATTAAAGTACATACCTTAAATTCCATAACATCTACAAATGTGAAGTAATATAATGCCAGATTTTTCAGAATCTCTGATTTTTCTTTCTGTAGTTGTGCAAGCTGTTGCTGTAAAAATAAAATTGGAATGCATTGTTCATAGAGAACAAAAGTAATTTCACTACAGACTATCTTCTTTTATGATTGCTATATGGAAGCACAAGCTTTTAGAATAATATTTCTAAATGATTAAGACTTTTTTAAAAAACCAAAGTACTTAAGATAGCAACTGCTAATAGTGATCAGCAACTGACAGTGTGAGGCTATAAAACGAGTCAAAGCAGATTAGTACCAAATTACACTACTACTGAGAAAAACTGGAAAATGTTAGGAAAAAACAATTATCAAGTGAACTCTTTAAAAAAAATTAAAAGCAAGTCATGAGCATGATCACATTACTAGATGTGGGAGAAAAGAAGGTGAAAAACATTACAACTTACACTACAAAAAACAATATGCTATATAAATTTGGAACTTACCAAAAAGAACATCCAGGCAAAGCCACGTTACGCATGCAAAATAAAATGTAGATACAAACATAAAATACAGTAACGGTTCCCTGACCAGATCCACAAAACATAATAATATATTAAACAAAAGCAAAAAACCACAACAACAAAAAAGAAATGAGAAAGAAGCAAAACTAGAGTTAAAACATGAAAGAGGGCAATGTGAAAGACAAATATTATTTCAATCAACTGTATTATTAAATGTATAAAAGTTCTAAGTTTTCTTTTAAATCAACTATTAATATAATTTCTGAAAAAATCTAGCCATATTTAATGCCCTATATCACTGGACTGCCAGAATTCCAATATACCATCTTGAACCTTGATAGTCTGTAGTCTATTGAATAGCAGCTTCCACAACACTTAGGAGCTTGTTAGAAAAGCAGAATCTCAGGCCCACCTCAGACCTACTGAACCAGAATCTGTCTTTTAACAACATACCCAGGTGATCTAAATACACCTTGTATGTCTAAGTAGCACTTATCTAGAATATGAGAAAACTAGAAAATATGAGAAAGTGGCTCAAAGTATTGAATTTGCTATCAAGCCCACACAATTTTGAGGCCCTCATATAGTTCTTATTTATACTCACACAGGATCATTGGGAAAGAAATGCCTCCATACATAATCATACCAAACCATTATGACAAGTCAGAAAATTTACAGCAGTGACACTAACATAAGGAGAAGATTAAAAATAATTACACAAGGCCAATTTAATACAACAGCAAGCACGGCAGTCTGGTAGACCCAGCCATATAGGGTAAACCACCCTAAATATTGCAGTCCCTGAAGGCATTTAAAGTAGTGATTATGTCTGGAAAACATCTGTAAATGAAATATCTCATTACTCCCTGTATATGCCAGAGAAATTAAGGTATATACTTACAATGATGTGCCACTGTTTTTAGCTTTATCTGTGAGAGTAGCTGACTCTGTTTTGTACAAATTACGTGTTTCAAAACAATTCCATGTTTACCTGGCACATATTTAATCATTACTACTCCAACATCAAGCAAACAGTTATTTAAAAATGATCCTATTTCCTCAGATTACACTATCTTTACCTTGGTCAACAACATTAAACATTTATGATTGATGCCTTAGTCCTTCTTCCTGCTTTTCAGTACTTTAAAATTTGAGATTCAAAATACGGCAGATGAAAGTAGCCTCATAATAATTAGATATGAAGAGGATAATTCAGTTGCTACTGGGCTTAATAATTCCAATTTATTTCAGTTGCCCTAGCGTAATTATTAATAGTGTCACCTTCAACTTCAGTGTCCAAGTTTGAACAATAAATGACACAGTCACCATCTCATTATAAGCCTTAATGATGCAAACTTTCATTTTCCATATTAAGAACCTAATACCCACAGAACATAAAAGAACCTTCTGAAAGTTATACAACTACTTAATGACAGGACCAAGATTAGAAATCTCATCTTCTTATTTCCAAAACAGTGTTCTTTCTACTATTCTACATGTCCATCACTTCCTTTTTAATAATAAAATTTCACTATAATCTAAATTTCTCTTTCAATTTTATTCCCCCAAACCATACATGACCAGGCTCTACATCAGCTGCAAACATTTACTGAACAACTAACTACTAGATGCCTGAAATCAAAATAATTAGTCAAACTTTCAAAGCCTTCCACAATCTGGCCATAACTTACCTTTCCAATCTAAATTTCCCTAACACCCATTGACACACTATACACAGTAGCCAAAACAAACTATTCACTATTTTCTACACACATCCCATGATTTCTTACTTTTTCTTCCTCTATTGAGATGTCAAAATTCCACCATTTTGGACACATGTCCAAATCCCACTACTCCTAAACCACTCAGTTTAAATGCTAACCTAATCTCAAGAAACCATCCCTGACTGAACTTCTCTGAATGTAAATAACACTTCCCTCCTCTAATAGCAGCTATCACTTTCTACCTTGTATAACAGCTATCCCCAATGCTGTAAAACAGTATACCAGACTAGAATTTTTAATCTCCCCAGTCCCTCTCATACAACTCTTCACATACATAAGTATCCAATGTATATACATCTATCAGATAAGGGATTATAATAACAAACTTAAAAGACCTTTATATGTGAGTGTCAGAAGACATGTTTTGGTAGGTAGGTAATGCTAGAAAGCCTATCTCATATTGTGCAACCATGACTAAATGATGTATCTCATTATCAAAATGGGAGCTGATGTAGACAATTAACCAAGATAATGTACCTAAGAACATCTAAAAGTGCCTGTGAATAACAAGGGAGGTTCACAGATGACTTCTTCAAAATAAGCAAAAATAAAACTATTTAAATAATCCCATTACTATTCACAGTACTTCTAAAAAGAGCTGATACTTACTGAGCATTCATTACGTGTCCAGCATTTTTCCAAACACTTTACACATTTTCCAAACATCTCACACGATCCTCTCAACACCTCTATATAATAGTTACAGTTATATTCACTATTTTAGTGAAAATAAATTCCATTAAAACCCTATATGAAAGAAGTTAACTATTACAAGAACAAATGTGTCTACAATTCTCAGGCTTCAACTGCAAAAAATGTTACATTTTAGTTCTTAAAGTGAAGGAGAGTAGATACCACCAAAAAGTATTAACTTTAGGTTCAATATCCAGAGCAAAATTTTCTTAATTCCACATTTCACTGTTTTATAGTAAATAAAAAGCAGAAAATTATTTAACAACATAGATCAGTAATAAATTGTTTGATGTTAAACACCAGAAAATTTTTAAAGTACTATTTTGAAAAAACTCATTCTATTCACTAATACTTCAAAAGCAATATTCATGTGATAAAAGCAAATATTTTAGTAAAATATTTGTAAAATGGTTTCATTAAAATTTATAGCTATGGATCTTAATCTTAACATTCAAGTAAAATGTATAAAAACTGAAAATAATTAGGATAAACATCAGACATGCAAACTGCAAAGATCATATTTTCCCACACAAATATAAGTATCTAAAATATTGACTGAAATTTAATATTTACTAGTTTTTCATTCTTTCAAAGTAAAAGTACTGGCAAATTACCATAGAAGCCAATGTCTTACTGAGCTAACCCACTGATTTTCAATACAATGAAATGTGGCTATAGTTTTTTATTTACCCATTTCAATTACCTTCTTTCAATACTGAAACTGCTTACATGTAATAAATTATTTTTCTTGATCTACATTATGCCAGTATTTTGTTCCTCTTAAAAAAAAAAAACAGAAAATTAATTAATTAATTAATTAATTAAATGGATGAATGAATGAATAAATAAATAAATAAAGTCTTAATAATAAAAAATAAAAAACAAACAAAAAATTAACCAAATACAGAAGTTTGGCTTCAGGGAAAGCTTTCTTCTATTTCTTAGTAGGATATTCTAAGGCAGCCTTTTTAAAATAAGAGTACTGAGATCTCTCAAGGAATTGTCCCAACTACCACCCTAGTCATCAGCTCTAATATGGATGCCTACAGTACCCTCCTAACTGGTCTCTGCACTTCTGCTCTTGCCTCTTCAGTATTCTCCACATAGCAGCGGGCATTTTAAGCAATCACGCTACCCCGAAAAAAATGATTTTAATGATGGTTATACAAGAAATTAACACTGGGTGAAGAGTATATGGGAACTCTCTGTTATTATTTTTGCAAATTTTCTGCAAGTCTAGTATTTCAAAATAATTTTTCTTTTTTAAATGAAATGAGTTTCACTTGGAGGAAAAAAGTGTTTTTAAAAAGTACAATGGTTTCCCATCACACTTAGAATAAAATACAAAGTCCTTAGCAGTGCCTCAGAATAAAATCTAGATAGGAGCCTTGCCTATCTCTAAGACCTCATCTTTCATGCTCCTCTACTGTTACTCAGCAGTTCACACATTGGTCTGCCTGCTGCGTTCATAAAATTCAGCAAGCTTGTTCCTACTTCAAAACCTTTGCACTTGCTCTTTTTCTCATGTCTGGGATGCTCTTCCCTATTTCTTAGCATAGCTCACTCCTCACCCCACTTCTCTTTAGAGAGGTCATTGTTGAGCACTCTTTATCTAAAATAATCTCCTTACCCCCATTATTCTCTAACTCCTTGTCCTGCTTTCTATTTTTTCCTACCACTTATCTCCAAATGAAAGTGCCTATTTATGCACTTTAGTTGTTTGTTGTCTAACATCCCAACTTGAATTTAAATTACATGGGGGTAAGGAGTCTGTATTATTTCCAGCTGTATCTCTAGAATCTAAAATATCGGCACACAGTAGATGCACTATACACAAATAACAAGTGGATGATCCTCAAGTTTCTCAACATCAAAGTCATAAAGGGAGTCCTTAATTTTAAAATTCATTGCTGATTATAAATAAATTTGATACCAGGTATAAATTCATGTCTCGAATGAGTTTCTGTACACTAATACATACAGAGTAGTGACTTAATCCCTTAAATAAATCCCCAAAGTTGGGCAAAATATTTCATTACATTCTTCCAGAATAAGAAAGCATAAAAGGAAGAAATGAAAGCAACTGAGAATGGCATATATATATCAAATATAAGCAAATCTCCTAAGATTACCTGAAAATCCAAATTAATACAAAGATTAGTCATTTTTTAAAAGACTCATAATAGAACCCTATTTAAAATCCTTTGTAGGATTTTTCTTCTATCATATACAAAATGATTCTATTAGCAGTAACTATTTCAGAAATGCATTTTTCTGAGCAAAGAGTAGTAAATAAATTACTGAGACTTCTAAGAACACTTCTAATTCAACACCTTCATTTTATGTTAGGTTTTTTTTCCAATTTACATTGATAATCATCTGTTTAAATTAATTCTGAAATACAATAATAATAATAATAATAATTTTATACTGTAAAAACTGAAAGGCAAAAAAGAAAAAGCAAAATTAAAAGTTGTGTCCATGCCTCTTTGCAATAGGATGTTAACATCCCTCCCATTAACAGCTGTAGTCTATTTTAACCACCATTTCAATCTTGGCTGGACTTGTGACTCACTTTGAACAATAGAAAGCAGCAAAACTGACTGTGTCACTTCTAAGGCTAGCGCTTAACTTAAGAGGCCTTACAACTTCCAGTTTTGCTCTTCTGGAACACTGCCCTGAAATGCCATGTGTGAAGAAGCCTGAGATATCATATCACATAAAGCAAAAGGCTCAAAAAGCTTTTCTCTGAATAAACTTCATTTATTCTAGAATACCATTTCTGGTTGCTCAAAATCATATGTTTCTTATTGAGGTACAGTTTACATACTATAAAATTCACCTATCATAAGTGAACAGTTCAATACTTTTAGTAAATTTACAGAGTTGTGAAACCATTAACCCTATCCAGCTTTAGAACATTTCCATCACTCCAAAAAGTTCCCTTGTGCCCATTTACAGTTAATCCTGCTTTCTGTCTCAATAAATTTGCCTTTTCTACACATTTCCTGTGAAACAGAATCACACAATATGTAGCTTTTTACATTTGGCTTCTTTCACTTAGCCTAATGTTTTTGACATTCCTCCATGCTGTAGCACGTATCAGCAGTTTGTTCCTTTTAACTGCTGAATAGCGTTCCACCATATGTATATACCACATTTTGTTTATTCATTCATCAGCTGATGGGCATTTGAATTGTTTCCCATTTGGGGCTACTACAAATTATGAATCTGTTATGAACATATCTTTGGGTAGACGTATTTTCATTTCTCCTTGAAGATTCCTAGGTGTGGAATAGCTTCCTTCCTAGTTCTCAGATGTGATTCAGACAGGCAAGTGATATAAAAAGAGACCTCTAGATAAGTGAACAGTTACTGTAATAATATGGTCAACAAATATCTTAATCTTTTATATTGTCAAGCATTATAAGAGGAGCTGAGGAAAACTATTAATAAAGCAATGATACTACCCTAACTGAGCTTATCAATGAGTGAGGAATGTGTATATAAATGCACAGGGAACCCACTTTTTTTTTTTAGGTGAATATCCAATTTTTTAGCTGGTTACACCACAACTAACTTCTAGGTGCAAGGTTCAAAGACGGTGTAAAACCACAATATGAATTTCCACATTCCCTTCCAGAGAAAGCCTCCCACAAACTGGTAATAATATGAAAGGGGTTACAAAAGAAAAAGAAAAAAAAAAAAAAAAAAGGAAGAACTACACAATAAGTATGATAAAGACTACAGTAAGAAAGATCAGAGCTTCCAAGAGTGGTGAGGCTGATGAGCAAAATAGGGAAGGTTAAAGGACAGCCTAGAACTGAGAGTGCATCCATGCATCATTTTTAGTACATGAATACATACTGACACAGTGAATGATGGCTGATGGTTAGTTTCCTCATTGGCAAAGCTGTAAACAGGAATAAAGTTTATGTTTAAGCTATCTTGGCTACTCTCTGGCCTTTTTGGACATCTATTGTTCTTGGGAGATTTCGAGACAAGGTGAGGTGGCATCAATGGGAGAATAATTCCCACTTAAAACCTCTAATACCCTGATTTCACCAATTCTTTGAATTGAGAGGGACCTCCTATGCATTGATCCTACCATCATTTTACTGCCACTCATCCTCTCATAAGGATCCTCTCCCTTTCTTTTCCATCTTAATTTTAAATAGCCTGTCATTATAATTACTCCCTTGTCCTTCTCTCCATCTATCATAATTGTGTAATAAAACCTATGGTAGGAGAAAACATATAGCTATGCCAACTTGATCTCAACCTGAATTCATGATCATTAACCATACCTGAGTTGCAACACTACTCCACTTTTACTGTCAATTCACTCTCCCATTCTTTTCAATGATTATTCTACTCCTTCTCTTCTCTCTTAAAACCTTCAGTTAATTCTTCTTCAACCTGACTCTCAGCATAACCCAACCCTTAGCTCTAGACTACACTAAAATGCTCATTGGCAGTCTTATTTCCAGGAAAGCAGAAAGCAACCTTGAGTTGAAGAGGTTATGATTGTAGTTTAGTATAACTAGAATATATGGTGCACAAGATTCACAATGTTTTGAAAGCACAGGTAGTTAAATGAAGAGGATAGGAAAGAAGATATTTTAAAGCAGATGTGTTTTGGGATCATAAGAATCACTCTTGAGAATATGAAAAAAACTAAAAAGCTCATTCACACACAAATCCTATACACAAACTCATGAAACCCTAGTGTGAAAGTTCAGGTGAAAATCCTAACACTGAAGACAATAAAGAGAAATATGTCCCAGGATGAAACCTAGGCAACAGATTTATGCAAACCATCCAGACTAAAGTTAGAAGGCAGAAGGTTTGAGGAGAGTTGGCTCTAGAAAAAAAGGAAAACTAATGTGCTGATATGGATGGAACTGTGTCCCCAAGTTTTATGTATTAGAAGCTTGATCCCCACTGTGACTGTAGAGGGTGGGAAATCCTGTTATGGTAATTGAAAGGTGGGGCCTTGAAGAGGTGATTATATTGTAGGACTATGTCATAGTGAATGGATTAATAATAGTGGTCAGGGGCATGGTTCTGAGGGCTTTAAAAGGAGAGCACTTGAAAGTCTCTCTCTCTGTTCCACAATTTTCTGCCATGTGAGACCTCTGCATTGCTGTAAAGCCACTACCAAAGAAGACCTTCACCTGATGTGTTCCCTGGACTTTGAACTTCCAAGCCTCCAAAACTCTAAGCAATAAATTTTATTTTCTTACAAATTACCCAGTTTCCAGGTATTTTGCTTTAAGCAACAGAAACAGACCAATAAAGCTGGTATGATTATTAGGCTGGATAAATTTAGAATACTAAAAAGGCACATAACTGTATTCCAGAAAGTCATGGTAAAATTATGAAAGAAATTAAACTGTGAAATAATTTTAAGCAACTAACAGAATTTAAGAAGAAAGAATCCACTTCACTTTGGTGCTAAATGTATTATCCATCTTAAACTCCAAAGTGTGACAATGGAGTGAAGCAATGCAAACTGAGCACTCAGGTCTTCACTAGTTTTTAATTCTTAGAATCAGCATCTAAAGCAATCTCAGAATACTGTATGATTACAGAATCAAAGAGAAGCATTAACAATTCTGACAACATAAAAATAAAAGGATAAGTGACCAAGAATGAGAGCATAAAAAGAGAGCTATATTATTTAAAGTTTAAAAAGGAAGTAACAATGATCTAAAAATATTAACAAAACCATCAAACATTGAGAAGAGGAAAAAGGGTAAGTAAGAGGCAGGAAATTGAGTGAGCTAAATCCTCATCTTTTGTAGCAAAGAATAAACATTGGCTAAAGTTGGTAAATAAAGATACAAAGGAATAAGCACATTTCTTATAGTTTTAGCCGTAACCTCTAGAAGTACAGTCAGTCCTCCATTATCTATGTGTTAAATATCCATGGAGTCAACCAACCATGATCAAAAATATTAGGGAAAAAATGCATGTGTACTAAAAATATACAAACTTTTCTTTCTTGTTATTATTCCCAAAACAATATAGTATAACAACTATTTACACAGCATTTAGATTGTATAAGGTATGAAAAGTAATCTAGAGATAATTTAAAGTACACAGGAGGATGTACACAGTTTATATGCAAATACTACACCATTTTATATAAGGGACTTGAGCATCTGTGGATTTTGGTATCAGAGGAAGGTCTCAGAACCAATTGTCCATGGATACTGAGGGACGACTATACTAAAAACAGAAGTTCCCTCTGATAATTATGACTGGGGTGAGAAAGAGTGGGGTAGGAGAAACTGACTTTTCATCCTAAATTCTTCTGGACTGTTTGATTCATTACCATGTATTCATGTTATTTTGATAAAAATTTAAAACAAAAGAAAATTTAAACCATTTTAGGAAGGTCATCAGTACTGATCCAATTCCCTGCCAGTACAAGAATTTGACCTATTTCAAATACTTTTCAAATATATCAAAGCAAGGCTTACATGCATCTTCTAATGAGGGGTTCATTCTTTTATTTATTCTCCTTATTCAAGCTAGAATTGAAGACTTTTACATGTGGAAGAGACTAACAACTGAATATTGATGATACCTTTTTAAAAGAATACTAACACTTCAGTTAGTTCTCATTATATATATATTTTTAATTTTGGCAAAGTTTAATTGGTCAAGACCAAATATTCCTTCAAGATTCCACTAGGTTCTATACACACAGATATATAGGTATATTTACTCATAACGAAGTACATTGTCACAGCTCCCAGTTACATTATTGTGTAGTAAGATGACTCCTTTTAAACCAGAGATGAGTGCATGGTCCAGGAAGACAGATGTGAAGTACTGCAGAGAGAGACTGTTTTTGCTTTGTTCTGCTTTTCCTGGTGGGGGCTGAACGAAGGTGCGAAGGGAAGGAGACAGATAAAGAGACTGGGAGGCGTGAAAATCAATGTTCGGATTATCACGGCATTTGTCCCATCACAAGAGGATAAATTCAAAAGACTTTAATAGTGGTAGAACTGACAAACCCTAAATGACTAGCTTGATGTTTTATAAAAGTCGAAGAGGATTCTGAAGGTTCTAGTTTAGGTAACCAAGTGATGGTGATGGCTCAAGGGAGAGAACACAAAAAAGAAACAAAATGGAGGATAATCATGTGTTCAATATTGGATGCAAAGTTTGCTGTTTAGCTTATGGAGCTGTCCAAAGAGCAGCTGGAATTCAGATCTAGAATACAGAAGATAAAAGATAGCATACTACTTAGTTGAAGCCATGGAAGAAAGTGTTTTCATGCATATATACTGCAGGGAGAATAAAAAGTCATTTACAAATACCCATATTTAAAAGGTATCCAGAAAAAAAGCCAGTGAAGTAGACCAAGAAGTCAAATAACAGTTTCCATTTTTTAAGAGCAATTTCTCAAATAGCTAGAGGAGAGGATTCTGAATGTTCTTAGCACAAAGAAATAAGTGTGAGAGATGATGAATTTGCTAATTGACCTGATTTGATCTTTACATAATGGATACATGTATCAAAACATCCCATTGTACCCCATAAATATGTACAATTATTATGTGTTAATTAAAAATAAAATAACTTTTAAAAAAGGGCAATTTGTTCATACTGTGCTAAGTGCTTTAGGAGATACTGAACCACTCCTTGAAATTAGTATTATCGCCATTTTAGAGACAAGAACAATGATGCCTTAAGATATTAAATGCTTTGCCCCAAATTATTTAGCTAATAAGTAGAAAGACCAGAACTCAAAGTCAAAAGTCCATCCTCTTAACCGGTATGCTACTATCACAATAGAAGCCACGACAACACAAGGAATGCTCTCTTAAAGTCTGGCTAGGAAGAAGTTTCCTTACTGTTTTCTTCTAACTCCTTACCAAACCACAATGCTTGTGTCAAGAGCCTCCCTACAACCATTCCCAATTCTACCACCCTATCTCCAAAACACAATTATGCTGAGATTCTTACTCTTTTTCTGGGTTACTTTCAGTTAATACCATTAATAAGATGTATTTGTTTAGCTCTGCTAAAAAGCACAAAAAAAATTTTTAATAGCTAAAATTAATTCAATAACTTAAAGTTATAAATTCAACTCCAGACATAAATAAGTGAAAGATGGCTAAGTTAAACTAGGTTCATGAATTAGTCAAACATACAAGTATATTTAGTGCCTCTTATGTTATACGCCAGGCACTAGGGATAAAATGGTGTTTAAAACAGACTCTAAGGCTATGCCTCTGAACCAACTTTATTGGTGATCATGACACTTAAGAGTTGCTTTATTTTGTCTTTCCCTGAGTGACTTTGTAAGCTATTTAAATAAAAAATATAATTTGTTACATAGGATCTTGCAATACCGTATTCCTTGAGAGATGAGATAAATAGTTATCTGTAACATAAAATAGTCCTCTACCTAAAAGATAATTTTCAAATTATTTCAACAAAGACCTGTGTTCTAGTCCAGAATCCCTACATCACTCTTGTTGTACTCTACTCACTAACAATATCCTTATTTTTAGGTACTCCAAAATCTAATTCAATATAGGATGTTGATTTATATCATTTCCCCACTAATTTAGGAATCAAACACAAAATTTTATACTAAAATGTACAACAGGCAAATACCATAATGACACTTTTCTACCAGATAATATTTTCACCGTTTTAACATCTAAAACCTACTTTGAGTTTCTTAAACTGAAAAACATAGGATGAAAGAGGGGAAAAAAATAAGTTTAAAATTTTTGGAAAAAAAATTAGTAACAAAAGTTTTAACATACACCTGAACATTCGCTTAAAATTAGCCTTTTAGAATTTTCTGGGCAAAACAATTTTTACCTGTTAATAAAACAAGAAAGGAATTTCTACTATTTTCTTCATCTAAGGAAATAACAGATTCCCCTCTATGTACTCAAAAGAATCCTATGAGAAACAAACTCCATTTGACGGTTTCATTTTCGAAATAATGGAAGATACCATCACAGATAAGTTAGACAATCTCTTTGCTCAGAAATGCTTTGCTTAATCTGAAATTAAATGAGCAAACCTATTAAAACATATAGCCTGGCACATATTAGACACTCAATACGTACCTGCTATAATTATAGAACTGGTATGGCTTTTATTCATTTTGGATTTTATTTAATCAGCCTGCTTTGAAGCATATGGAGCATTTAGCTCAACATCATGACCCAGAAAAACTCATTCCTTAGTCCCAGATTTTTCCTAAATCTACAAATGGGGGTACAAAAGTTTATAATTGGTCACAAAGGGACCTAAACAAGACAGTAAAAATGATTCAATAGAGTCCAATATCACCACTGTTGAAGCCATGTTATGTATCAATCCTGCTGTCAGTAGTGCCCTCTGTTGTTATATACCAGATAGCTATGTGCTCATGGCTTCTAATGGGATTAAAAAGTATGGGGGTAAGGACAGTTATTAAAGAAACCATCAAAAATCAACAATTTTTTGGTTGCAAAATAGCCTTTTTGTAACAATCTATTTTAGAAACTTTAGAAAAATATTTTGTGGAATTTTTTACAGAAACAATCTCTCTTTTTTTTGGCTGCTGGCTAGTACAGGGAACCGAACCCTTGACCTTGGTGTTGTTACAAGGCTGTGTTCTAACCAACTGAACTGACCAGCCAGCCCTCTTTTAGAGTGCCTTTTCTGAAATTAGGGACTTCTGAAATTAGTGGTAAGTGAACTTGCAAGGCATGAATCAAAGAAATAGTGTTAATTAATCCTGTGCATGCTCTGTGGCACATGTTTATACAATGACCCAAAGACCAGGAATGGGGGGCGGGGGAAGGGCTATGATATCAATACCATTTCTACAGTGTACTTACTAGCCAGAAATCTGCAACCTCCTATCAATCCCGGATGCTACTCCCATTCCCAGTCTTTAGATATTCATTAACTAATTCTATGGCGCTAAATAGTAATAACAAAACTGAACTCCTCACTTCTCATTTCCTAACCCAAGCTGGCTAAGAACCTCTCACCAAGATTTCAGCAGGCCCAGATCAAAACTGAAATCACAAGACTTCACAAATACCCAGCAGTACATAGTACTTCAGCAGGTAAAAAACAACAGAATAGCATCACATGGAATAGCTGTAAAGACCATATGACAAAATTCAGTGTATGCAAACAAAAGAATCAGAGCAAATTCTACAACTGGTCATAATATTCAGTAACATTGTACAGCAAATTTTATAGGTTAAGCATAGCATTACCACACGACCCAGCAATTCTAATCCTGGGTATACATACCCAAGAGAAATTAAAACATTTACTCACACAAAAACTTTCATGCAATGTTCATAGCACCATTATTCATAATAGCCAAAAAAATAGAAAAAATCCAATCATCCATCAGCTCATGAATGGAGAAATAAAATGTGGTACATCCACACAATGGAATATTATTTGGGCAATTAAAACAAAGAAATACTGATAAACGCTACAACTTGGATAAACCTTGAAAACATTTTGCTAAATGACAGAAGCCAGTCAAAAAAGACCACATATTACATGATTACATTTATATGAAATCTCCAGTATAGGCACAGAGACAGATTAGTGTTTGCCTAGGGCTGAGGTGTGGTCAGGAAATTGGGAGTAACTGCTAATAGGTGCAGGGTTTCTTTCTTGGGTGATAAAAATGCTCTAAAATTGTGTCACTGGAAGCACAATTCTGTGAATATACTAAAAACCACTGACTTGTACACTTTATATGTGTAAATTGAGGGCTGTCCAGTTAGCTCACTTGGTTAGAGCATGATTCTGGTAATACTAATGTCAAAGGTTCACATCCCCTTACTGGCCAGCTGCTAATAAGTAAATAAATAAATAAATGTGTAATATGTAAATTGCATGGTATGTACCAGCTGCCAATAAACAAATAAATGTGTGTATGTTTAAATTACATGGATGTGAATTATAGCTCAATAAATTTATTAAAAATACCAATTTGTTCCTCAAAAGTTGAGAAGGGAAGTAAAACTATTAAAAAACAAAAACCAACAGCATTCTTGCTATAAACAGTTTGCCTGGTACATCAAGAACAGCAAAGAAGAACCTTTTTTTTTTTTAAAACGGCTAGCTAATATGGGCATCCAAACAGCAAGAATTCTTAATTGGCCCTTGAACAAAAAACTTCACAGTTATAAACAGTAAACATATATCTAATCAGACCTTGCTAATTTTCTATGATATCACATTCAAAAACTATGCTTATTCTCACATGTAAGTTTACACACAAACATGTATATAAATTAAAAGATTCTCTGAAGAACTCATGTCACAGAGATTTTATGAGCCATGAGAAAAAGAAGTGTATATAGAATTAAATATAAGGCAGATTTTCTTAACAAAATCTCTCCTTTAGAATGAGTGTATAATTTTTCAGATGAGTGAGCCAGTTAATGTCAATAAGTAAAAAAGAGTTCCCCACACAAACAACAGTGTTCTAAGAAGTGCATGCATTTTAACACCCATTTTATAATCTGGAACTAATTGTGATGCCTTAATATACCAATTATAAAACACAATCTTCTTTGAAATCAAGACCTCTACTGACCTGAACTCCCCAAAACACAGATTTTTTTAAAAAATTACTTATAAAGCACTTTCCCTGACTTATTTTTAATAATTCTAACTGGCATTTTCCTTCTACATTAAAATGTTTTTAAGTAAAAGTGGTATCACCAGGCTAAATACCAATCTTCAATAAACAAACAGGATTTGAGAAAACAAAAAGATAATGATATATCTTTTAAACAGCTTCTCAAAAGTAGGGAGATAATATGTGAGAGAAAATTTCTAGACTAAATTTGTACATAAAGCAAAAGAAACAGTAAGGTTTATAACATGGGAATATATATTTAAAAAAAGTAAAATAAAAGTAAAAAGAGAAGACGTGCAGAAAGAGTCCAAGTCAACAAAATTTACAGGAAAATGCCATGGAAAGGTGGAAAATAACCCTAATTTTCTAAAATGAGTTATTCATGGAAGTTATTAGAAAGAACTATGAAAAGATATGTAAACATACCAAGAAGACTCTGAATATGACTATACTTGAATATACTAAGAAAAAACTTTCCCACCTGAGAAGTAATATGGGGATAATAAAGATCCTAACACCATCACCTTGTTGTATTAATTTTCAGAATTGTTGCTGTCAATCATGAAAATATTAGACAAACAAATATACTTCAAAACTAAACACAGCTAATCACTAAAATCAGTAACAGCTCTATGAAAACTTACTAACTTCAGAAGAAAGTTAAATTTATGACTATAAGAACACCCCCAAGTACTCACTCAAATATTTGGAATATATACATATTTATTACCTTGCTCTTGTTGTAACTTGAAAGTGTATAAGAAATTAACCTTATGTTTACTATAATAAAATGGCAATGTAGCTAAGAGTCATTTTTCCAGTTTCAGAGATAAGAATATTGTCTCGAAAAGCACTTGATCGATGTATATAATGGGTACACCAAAATGTAAAAAATTAGATAAATAAGAGCTACTGCAGACACTATACTGACCATTGCTTTCCTTATAGATGGCTAAAATCAAGTAATAGAAAAATGTAGATGACTTACATTGTTGTTGCGGGTTTCTACAGCAGGGAATTTTCTGACTATGAATTTCACAGCAGATTCCAGGTTTTTGTCAATTAGGTAGGATGGTTTTGCCTTGGGGTCTCCACATGCCTATAAAACAACAGTAATAAAGAAAAGTGAAATGCATCCTTCTTCTAAAATCAAGGAGTAATAGCAAATCTGCAATCAGAAATTAGATATTTATTGTTTTTGGTGAGCAGGTGATAAAATGAATAGGCAAAGTGCAGGGATTGTCACAGCTGAAATATGCAATGGGAGACAGTACAGAGATGTTCTTCTACTGAAAAAAAATGCATGGAAAGTTTCAAAGCAGTTAGCGCAGAACAGCAGTGAAGGAAAAAGCTCAAACCTAAAAAAAAAGAAAACAAAAACAAAAACAAAATCTTGGTTTGAGGTAGGATTGTATTCATCTGAAGCTAATAAAACATTAAAAAATTAAGTATTCAGTAGAGTACTGGACATGTTTCTAAGTGTTATAAAATAAAAGCTTATGTTTAAATGTATTTTCCAAAATGTTTTCCTCATTCATTTTAAACATTTTCATATAAAAGCCCTAGTTCAAAAGAACTGGAAGCTGTAAAATTATCTTTATAGTGCTAAAGTGTGGTGCCTGTTCCTCTGAACATCTGAGTTACAACACTGTTTTCCATCATACCAGCAGCACTTCGAACAATTAATCTACATCTGTTCTACCTCTCATAAGCACAGCAAATGGAAATGTTTACATTTTGACGTCAGCAGTACAGCATTCTCTGTAGTGAATGTAAAGCACTATACAAATGTATTATTTTTACAAAAAACTTTTTACCTGAACTATTAGCAATACAGAATATAATCTTGAATACTGTTCACTGTTTCATTATGTGACATTTAATTAACTGCTTGCTAGTGGGATGTTATTTCCTAGAGAATTCCTAAAATTAAAACGTTCCTATTTAACTTCCTTTTATTCCATTTTTAAAAGGATGTATCCTTTGAAAAGTTGTATCTGTATGCCTTGTGTGAAGGAAATACAGTATTGCAATTTAATGTTTTTTCATTGTTTACTATGGCTATGTTGTGGATTGCAGAAAGAGAAGTTATGAAACATGAAACTGATCTGAAAGCGGGCAAGCGGGCAGAGGGAAGGTGAAAAGCTTTGCAAACCTTCCAAACTTGTCCTTGCTGGGAAGCATTGTAATAAAAAGAGAGAAAATTACGAGTAAACAATGACTGTCAAACTATGACACACGTTTCAGTAGAATATTTATGCACTGCAGACTGAATAACAAAACAAGATTAGAACTATATGGTGCTACAATTTTAAAGGTATTCTAAGTAGCAAGGTTTAGTATACAATAGATTTGTAGAGTTTATACTATTCATATATATTTAAATATTACTGTGTAAGTGTACATCCATGTCAGTTTCTTGGTGCTCTTTCTGAACCAACTTAAAATAATACTAGAAAGATGGAAAAATGAAGACTACATGCAGCTATAAAAAACAGGAGCAAAACCATCAGTGAAATTTTACATACCTTAAAAAGAAATGGTAGCCAAGAATAAAAATAAATCATTACTGGATGACTTTTGCACTTCAGCTCAAATTGAAACTATTTTTTAAATATCATCTAACTTCCTTCCAAGCCAAAATATAAAAATCAATACAAACATTCCTGTATGTTCCAGATGGAAACAGGAATGCAGTAAATCTCTTAATTCTCAAACATAATTAGATAAACACAAAATTAATCTTAAGAAATTTAGAATTTCAAAATCTTTAACCAAATTGACACAAGACTACTAATATAAAGTCCATTTCAACATCATATATATTAAAATATACCTGACTTTTCCTCAGAGTAAACTATCATTTCTTTAAAATATTATTTCTTATATATTTATCTTCTAATTTATCTTCTTCCCCCAAAATATTATATAATAAAATAACTAAGAATAACTAAGAATGACATAATTAAGAATTTGCCCAAAAAAGAAATAGCTACAGATCATTTCCTTACGTCAATGGCATGAAAATCAAGTTTCATAAACATGCCTGAGGTAGTGCAGAATCCTAAAATGATTCCAAATTGTGTTCAGTTTTTTCATGATATGCATTATCTTTCACATTCTAATTATTTAAAAATTCGGCTATCCATTCTAAGCGTATATAGTGACTATCAAATAATGAAATTACCCATTTCCTATGATCACAAATTTTACTGTGTAAGAATTTCATCAACTAAAGAAACGTACATATAAAATGAGAAGCTCTTCCTTCTTACACCGAAAATAAAAGAATGGAATTTCATTTCAATGGAAAAATAAAAGGTTATATAATCTCCTTTCCTTGAAATTGATTTACTTTTTTCCCCACACTGCTCAATGGGTCGTATCTAAACACAGTGCATTGAGAGGTAGTGCGACACAAAGGTTAAAAACAGATTCTGGAATAAAACTGGCTAGGTTCCAATCTTCACCACTTACTAGCCATGGGACCTAAAATATATTACATAACATCTCCTAGTCTACATTTCTTCAACTGTAAAATGGGGAAATCAGTACTTACCTCACAGGGTCATTATGAGGATTGGAAGAGAGATAATCCATGTAACGCACTTAGCAAAATGACTGGCACATAAGTGCTCTAAAAATGTTAGCTGTTGTTAATAATAGCTATAATAATGATGATAATAATAATTACCCAACTAAAAGTCTAATATGAATAGTAATCACAGTAGTAAGTCTTTATCATAGTATTGTACATGGAACTAGCAATTTAGTGTTAACTTCCTTATATGACTACAGTTTCGTCCCTTTTTAATCACATATTTCCTTTATTTACTCTGAGTCTAAATGTATTATATTTGTTGTACTTAGATTAAGAGTTTAGCATAACAGTTGGGAACATGTTTTAAGATAGGCTGCCCATGGGCAAATCCTGGCTCCATCACTGAATACCTGTGTAACTATGAGCAAATAATTTTACCTCTCTGTGCCTCAGTTTCTTTATCTGTTAAACAGTAGATAATAATTATAATCTATCCTAAGAAGTTTTTGTGCTCATTAATAAGTGCGTGTGTCTATAGAATTTACAAGAGCATTTGACATACCATGAATACTTAAAAAATGGCAATAAAAAAATACAAGGTTCATAGATACTACTGTACATAGAAGTATTAGGCTCCATTTTATTTTTTCTGAAATCAACTTATTTGATTTACTAAATAACAAGAGAGACATCTGTATGGGGAATACTCAGGCAAAAAGGAAAAAGTACAAGAAATAAACTATGAATGACTAAAAGTTAACATCTAGGTAAAATATATCCTGGCAAAGAGTCTTAACTAATAATTCAGTTAAGAAGGTTTTCCTACTATATTTAAGCAGTATAGAAAAATTCCAACTAACCAGAAGTCTCAATTTATAAAGATTAATCTTCTTCCAACCCTTAAATCAAAAAATTTCATTTTGAGGACAGAGAAATCATAAGAAAACGACTGCATTTTCAGAACATAGCCTGAACGTGACCATATATCTAATCCTACTATACCTATAACACAAAATCCTTCACTCTTAAAATTACCACCCCTTTAGTACCAAATTTTAAAAAATTATACACACTACTATACTTAGTTATCAATACATTTTAGACTATACATTTCAGAAAGGCTTACACAAAGACTGAATCAAAAGATTTAACAAATTACCAATTAAGTTAAATAAAACTTTGAACACTTCTGTCCCCTCCCCACTCAAGAAAGAAAAAAAGGTGAGTACTGTGCAAAATTACATCTAAATCCCCAAGCTTTATAGCCCTACCAAAAAATAACATTTTTCACAGAATTGACTAAAAAGGCTATTTCACTAAACAGAAAGGGAACCACAGAATTTAAAAAAAAAAAAAAAAAAAAGATCCCCTCAATACCTTATGTTTTACTTTATCTTGACTCAGCATGTTTTCATAATGCATAAAATACTATAATTTCAAATTCCAGAAGCTCTAAAGTGAATTTAAATATGTATATACTTAAATTTTTAGTGCTCAGAACTGGAACTTTATTCTCCATGAATATTCTATTATAATCTTTAAATTCAAAAGGTTAGGACTATTTAATATGGCAGCTAAAATTATAGTAGTGTTAAAGGAAATATGTAAGTATAATAATTAAGAACCTTGTTTCTTGAGTCAAGTGGATCACAGCCTATATGGTTTTATGCAAGTTGCTTAACTTCTGAGCCTCAGTTACATAATCAATAAACTGAGGATGCTATTACTACCTACTTCACAGGGTAGACTGTTAAGATTTTTAAAAGATACAATACATAAAAAGTGTTTCTTTCCATACCCAGCTCATAAGTATGTAAAAAGTAAGTTCTAAATAATTATCTTCTCTTTTTTAAAAAAATAAAACTTTTCAACATACATGGATATCAATAGTGAGTTCCCAATGATCAAAATAAGATTTTCTGTAAAACCAATTCTAGGTCAGTATTAATTGCCAATTCAATATCTCCAAGTTTATTTTCTCACACAACATAAATCTAGTGTTGTTACCAAAAACAAAGTACAAAGATGTTTCAGAAAACCATATCCTATTTTATTCAGGACACAAAATAAACGTCTTAAACTAGAAACAGCAAGACTAGACTTGATATGATTTTAAAATATGACTTTAAAACAAATCTTTCTGTGACCCTACCACCAAACCCCTTCCTGAGCCCTGTCCTCAAGCTGTTACAACATAGGATTACATACCACAGCTTAACTTTACATGGTTAATGTTACGTATTTTTACAAGAACTTACCATGTTGCTAAAAAAAAAGAAAAAAAAATCAAATACATATTTCAAAAAATTTCTTTATCTACTCATAAGAGAAACAAGAAAACAAAACAAAAAGAGTGCAGAGTAAAAAGAATATTTACTGGGCAACTACTGTGTGCAAAACATCTGTACTTTAGAGATTATTTAAATTATCACTGAAAAGAGAGGAAAGAAACTTCAGAGGAATTAAGTGACTTGCTCAAGGTTTTATAACCACTGTATGGCAGGACCCGAATACAAATTCATATCTGATTCAGAAACACTAGAAAAGCTTACCTAAGGGCTGACCAGTTAGCTCAGTCGGTTAGAGCATGGTGCTAATAACACCAAGGTCCCTCTACCAGCCAGCTGCCCCCCCAAAAGTAATAATAATAATAATAATTTTTTAAAAAAGAAAGAAAAGCTTATCTAAAAATGTATGTTCCAAAAAACTAATGTATAAAAACATTCTCCATTCCTTCAATACCTCAGCTGCTTAAAACTTTCATGGAGTAATTACTATCAAGGTAAAAATTTGATCAGTTCAAGCAGTTTTATTTTTTAAGTCCTACTCTAACTCAACAATAAAACACATTCCTTTGCCAAAATACTTAAGAAAAAAATGATTTATTTTTTAATAGAATAAATGAACTGAAAAAAAACATGAACAAAATCTCAGGGGTCAGAGAATGCTATCTGTGAGAGTACAGAAAAGAAATCAGTTCCACCTGAATCATGTCAAGAAAGAGAAGAAAAATACAAAATGTGACCAATTTATGCTACAAAGAGGAATTTAACTTTGACTCAATAATCAAGAAACACCATAGTTTTTAAAGGAGGTTTTTCAAAATTGAAGACATAAAGGGACCAAGATTCTCCCCTGAGTTTTCAACAAATTGAAATTATTACCTAGAGGAAACACAGACATGCACCTGAGATTATAGACTGTAAAAACAATTTACTTATCATTCTTTTATGTTCTAATTTTTTAAATAACTAAAGCAATACAGTGTGAAAATTGACAATAAGTATTGGAAATCAATCAAGAGCAAAACAATCCTTGAATTCTAGTATCAGTGGTTAATTTTATAATTATTTTTTTCTCGTATGTATCACCTATATTTTGGCCAACCAATCACTTTAAATTAGCACTTCCCCTTGACTTTGGTTAGGTGAAAAATAGAAAAAAAAAGAAAGCAGTCCACTGCTAACAGTTTGGTTTAAGAGGCTTGATAAGAAAGTATATTGAAATTATTGGACATGCTTTCAAATTAACTTAACTAATAACTACCTCTTAATTAGAACCAGTAATAGCAGATCTAAAAATACAGACATGACAGTTAATGTTCTTTAAGCACAAGTTCCAAGAAAATCATGAACTTGGAAAAACTTCAACCCATTGTTAAAAATTTTAGTGATTAAAATGAGAGCTATTAATTACTATTTAATCACAAGAAGATGTCTATGTCACTACTGTCCTTAAACATTTTTCAGCTTCCAATATACAGGATCATCTCAATTTATGAAGAAAAGGTGTTATAGTTTTTTAAAAGTATTATATATTGTCATACTTTTGCTGTTTAGAAGTTGTTCTTTAGAGGAACAGGTAATACAAAGGAATAGTTAAGAAACGTTTCTTAAAGGTGCTCTTGAGCTTGACTTAATGCGGGGGGTTGGGGGATGAACATTTATTAAGTGTTGACTATGCCTGAACTAGTAACAGGCAACATTTATTCACTTCTCAGTACCTTTGTACCAGGTACTGTGTTACTATTTCATATGAATTACTCACTTAATTTTCAACCTATGAAGTTAATAAAAGAGTACTCCAAAAATGTGGGAGAATTAGAATATCTTTTTAAGATTACAAGAATTAGAATCAGTAAGACTGGCATAGCTTAGAAAACAAAAAAATGTAGCTTAGAGCCTAACAGGAGCTGAGACCAAATAAGTACCATGGAGCTGGTTTTGCAAGTAGAGAGCCTACATGCAGCCTTACAGAGATGTAGGTATAACCCAGACAACAAAATTAAATCACCACAGTGAATAATTATGAAAGAAAGAAATCAGAGGTATTAAGAACTTGGATTTAACTTATTTCACTGGTTCTTAACATCAGAACTACTTCAGAGGCTCTTTCTGAGTTTGAGCCAGATGTGTGAAATTTTTGAGAACCTTCAAAGATGATTCTATTGTGTATCCCTAGCTAAGAACCACTGAATAAATAAATAAACTGCAGCCCAGAAAAGTTAAATAACTTGTCCAAAGTTAAAAAAATTACCAGAGCTTTATCTAGAATCTAGCTGTCTCAACCCACAGAATATCCTATCAGCACAGAAAAAGTTTAGAAAATAAGTATAAAGTTTAGAGGTTGTATGCCTACAAAAAAAGCACAACTAGGGTATTTTATAACCTTATATATTTTGCATCTTTATATATTCTAATGAACAAAAGTTCTGGAATCTGAAATAATGACTGGCAGCTTGACCCTGTCAGTGCCTGGCTAGCGAATTATCAAATAACCCTAATCAAAAAGTATAAGAACTTTCAACACTGACACACTTTCATCTTAGCCTCCTCATTTTTAACATATCAGATGTAGCTAGCTAAATATGTTCATTTCTTTGTAAGTATACAACCAACAGATTAAGGACCCTAACTTGATTTATACATATACTGCACCATGCTGCTTCTCCAAGTTTATTTTTGTAAAGAATCTTCCTAAGTTAATCATAATATAATAAAACATGCATGCATATGTTAGCATGTGTACAGGAAAGGGTATAAGAATATACAGCTTATTTTTTAAAGTGGGAGATGGTCAAACAGTACAATTTTGAAGTCAAACATTTCTGTAATGTTTCAGTTTTTGACAATAAACATGTATTCCTATTTTAAATCATTAAAAATTCTAGTATTTAAGTTATTTAATAATTCTACAGAGGAAACACAAAAATAGACCATCTACAATTGCCACTTAAGTAACTAAAAATAATTGTTTTTCCTAAGTATTTTTCAGTGCTCTTTATTACCTCAGCCCACAATCCAGCATAAAAAGAAAAAAGGATTATCAAGTCTTCATTTTTACAAGCAGCTTTCTTGAAAAATACATCTATAAGCAGACACAACAGGATTTGTTTAAATAAATTATTTAAATTCAGCTTTATTGAGGATGTTTTCTTCTTAACATGCTTAAGATCTCAATAATGAAACCCCAATGGGAGGAAAAAAATATTTATACTAATAATACTTATATAGAATAGAATTCTACAGTATAGAATTTGCCATAATCCATTCTTTGGAACATGATTCTGTTCCTGATTGACCAACAGAGAAAATACCACACTAAATGAAGACAAACCCAATACTGAAAGGGAAGACTAAAGCCACTTCCCCTCCCTTACCCTGCACTGCTCCCTTCACAAACATCTTTTTTTTTCCCCACTAGATAAGCAGATACAAGCTAAGACTCTAATTTTACACTGCTGTTCCTGTTAATTTTTTCCTCAAGAAATAAATTTTTCCAAAATCATGGGGAAAAAACCATGAGAAAAAAAGAAAAAATACTCTCATTAAAAAAAAACGGAAAAGTGTTGAAACCCCAAAAATAGTACATTAAAAAAACAGTCTGCAATAGTTGAGTGGATCTTCTCCTTTTTTGTCCTTTAGAGATGAGGCAATAATTTAACAAGAAGAAAAATATACAAGTATTAACTGTGACATCTTTTTCATACACAGATCAATCTCATGTTGGTGAAAGTATAGGAAAAGGAAAGAATAAAACACCAAAAATAAATATTTTTATTTTTAAAAATAATTTATTTATTTATTTTTTACATTCTAAGATGTTGTTGTGGAGCAGTTGGAGAGGAGGGGAAGAGGGGAAAGGGGAGCAGGGAAGGGTGGGAGGAGGAGGAAGGAGGGAAGGTGGGGCATGGTGGAAGTCGGGTAGCATCCCCGTCAATCCAGCAGGGAAGACCAAGGGGCTTCTGGCAGAGGTTCCCTTGCAGCTGAGCTGGATGTGGACTTTGAGGTGGAGGAAGCGAGTGGCTGAGGACCTTGGCCCTCCCCCCACCCCAGCTTGGGAGCCTGGGGGGCTTCCAGTCCTTCTAGGTTTTATAGGTGTTCTCTGGTGGGGTTAGACCTTTACTGGTTAATATCAGAATTTTGCCTCTAATCTGTGGGTTTTTTGTTTTTTCTTTCAGTTCTCTGTTGGATTATTCACTATTCTCACCACCTAAACTCTGCACTGGAACTACTTTGTTGTCCTTTGGTTACTTATAAAATGGGGGAATTTCCTGCTGGAACCAGCACTTGAGCCCTATGGTTGAGCTAAATTGCTGTTTTGCTGCTGTTTCTCTGGGGTAGGTTTTTGTGCAGCTCACGTTTTGTTGACCTTGTAAGAACTTCTGGGCCTTGTGAGGTCTGGTACACCTGGATTGCATGGAAACTCTGGTCTGGGCCTGAGTCTTTTCAGCAAACTGCACACCCTACAAGTTCTATTCTCCTGACCAGTCTCCAATGAGTGCTCCTGTACTAACTGGAGGGCAGATCAGCTGTCCATGCTGTGACCCAATGTTCCCCCAGTAGGCCCATCTCCCCCACTCCCCTGTACTCCAAACATTTCCCATGGGACAAGCCATGGCACTGGTCCTTCGCTATGACTCACTGGCCTCTAAGTGGCTCCTTTTTTAATGTTCTGTGGCCCCTTGCTCCTATGTTGGTCCATGGGAACCCTGTTAGTGGTCTTGCTGGCCACCTCTTCTCCCCTGCAGCCACCAAGTAACTTCAGATAAAGGGTACAACAATGGCTTTTGCCAGCTCTTATTCCTTGAGCTCACCAGGGCCGGCTGTGAAGTGGTCGGGGCCTGAACAGTCAGAGCAGTCCTTCCTTTCTCTCATCATGGCTTCTCCTGTCTTCATGAACTCCGTAGGTCCCTCCTCCTCTTCCCCTGAGCTGTAGCGGCCACAGCTTGGCAGTCATTGCTTTTTAATAGTTGTAAATTGGTTGACAGTGGGAGAGGGTGATGCTGGGGACTGTCTATTCCGCTTTCTTGATTGTAAGTCCAAGAAATATTTTTAAACTCAGCAAAATGTTTCCTTTGGGAATTTAGGGTTTTGTTTTGCTAAACACCAGTAAAATTTCATAAGAATAAATGTTGCCCAAAAAAGTTGCTCAGACTCCTAAGTAAATACTGCCTTTCATTCACAGAAGTGTTAAAACATGATAATACGTGAATATAGTTTATCTTCACAAACAATCCTATGATGTAGGAAGAGCAGGCATTAGCATTCCTATATTACAGAAAACTAAACTGAGCTCAGTTACTGTTAAAAATGGCCATAACTTCTATCCTACTACTTCGCAATGAACTTATAAAGATAACATAATACGAACTTTATTGTGTTCTTATTAAGAATCTATTCCTTATAAAGGAATAGACTTTAGTGTTCCTTTTACAGGTCATTTCCCCCGTTTTACAGATGAGAAAAACTGAAGTTCAGGGAAGTCAAATCACCTATTCAATGTTACAGAACTCTCAGTGACCAAATAAAAATTGGAATGCAAGTCTCCTAACTTCTAGCCCAGTGCTCTTAATTCTACCACCACATTACCTGTCATACTATAGTAACAGATATAAAAGTAGCTAAAGGAGCTGGCCAGTTAGCTTAGTTGGTTAGAGCAGTGTGTTGTAACACCAAGGTCAAGGGTTTGGATTCCTGTAACAGCCAGCTGCCCTTCCCCCACCCCCCAAAAAGTAGCTAAAAAATGTTTAAAAATCACTACATAAGTAAGTGGTACTATTAAGTAAGGAAAGTAGAAGACATACATTTTTAGTAAAAATAAAAATATTAAGGAATGAAGGAACAAATAAATTTAAATGTAAAACTACCCATCACTTTCACATCTTTTCCCTAAAAATCTCCCTTTATGTGTTCTTACATCCTCAATTAAACAACCCTAAAATTCCCATAAGTTGTAAAAATTAAGATCTCAAAATTTTTTTGGCTAACGAAATTTTTTTTTCAAAAAGCCAAAACATTTTTCAGTATCTATGTTATACTCCCCTAATAAGCATTAAAGCATATTAACTGATTATAGTAACTTATTTACTTAGTTCACTAAAGTGATCATTGTGCATGCTCACTAAAATATCATTTCCATTGTATACTTCTAATTGAAATAGAGCAGAGTAGTCAGATCTAGTAGACAATCTAATGCTCACATGCATTAATAAAAATGTCATAAATGTTTGGCAGACATGTATTATGAGGTGTAAGGTTTTTTGAGGACTATGAGAGATAGAGGTTGAAAAAATTAAGTGGTTTATACTGCAGTGAGAATGCAGACAGCTGAACCTTATAAACACATGGTGAACAGATCTTACTCATTTCTTCGGCAAGATATTTGAACAAATGTTTTAATCCCTAGCCAGCTGCAAAAGATATGCTAGTCTTACAGACAATTCTATAGGATGAAAGATCCAAAATCTATCTTATGGGCTCATATGCAAAATTACACAAGGGGATCAAACCAAAAGCTATTATTATTAAAACGAGCAACACCCCCCCACACACACACGTTTTATTATATATATTTCATTCACTTCAACAGGGCCTTGCCAAAAGCCTCATGTACCATGTAAGATTCTAAACACCAGTATTTCAAAACAAATTACACTGTCCCTGCCCAGAGGAAACTCAAAGTCAGGCAAGGCAGGCAAAATATTTCTCAAGAAACCATAATCATATGGCAAATACTGAAATATAACATTTCCATAACTCAAAATATTTCACACTTGGATATAATGATCACGGTCAACTCTTTAAATTTCACTAGTTCAATAAAAGAGCCTGAAGGTTCTCAAAACAGGAAGTGAAAAAAATAGTGCTTTTGAGAAAAGGCAGTCCACTGGAATTATAGAGTTCAAATGCTTAGTTAGAATTTAGTTTAATATGAAGGTGGAATATTAAAGTTTGACTTCATTTGTACTATAGCAAATTCTTTAAAAAAGGTATTTTGCCCAAACACTCAAATCACTTTTGATGTTACTCTCACTTCCTCTTCTGTAAACCATTGTAACCATTTCCTTTAACCACAATACCACAGGTCTAGTAACTTTTAGTAATGTTTGACTTGCTCGTTTTTTGGACAAAGTTCATTGGTTTCTAGAAACAGCATAATCTCACCAAAAAGTTCAGGTCAATACAACCTATTTAAAATTAAATTAACGCTAATCTACATAAATTTATAACCAAGGCTCCTTGGTAAATGCTGAGGGCTTCTTTGTAATGACACTAAACTCCTTCCACATAAAATGTAACAAACTGCATAGGCATGTTCCTGTTACTCTCCAGATTGCATTGGGTTTAGTTAGAGTCAATCAATGCTTGCAATCAGATAAACAATAGAGGAAGAACGTAACTATCCTTATCCAAAATTTATCATTATTAAACAAGGACAGTCTTCTCCCTTCGCATTACAGTGTCTACATCAAATTGTTGAAATAAATCAATTTTATACTCGAACACCTTGATAAAAATTTCAACAACAGCAACAACAACAAAATCTCTTCGGCAGTCCTAATTTACAACCTACAATCTATTGCCATGATTAAACTAAAAGGTAGTTTAAGTCATGATATATTAAAAAGCCAACAAAAACAACTATGAAAATATGACCGACTGGAAACGCAAATGGTCTAGTTTGTACTAGATCTTTTTAACTTTCTTTAATGTTCTCTTTACCGAATTCTTTAAAACTTACCAACCTTGTCTTAATAGGAAGGGGATTTTGGTTTCCTCCTAAAAGAATGTAATATTTGGTCTCTCTTTGCACCTACTTTTCTTAACTCCAATTCAGCCTTCCACTCCTTAATCTGCTGAAGACATGTAAAGATTTTCAATGGGCCTATTAGCAATAGCAACTCAAATGATTAGACTATGCTATAGATCGGCAGTAATAGCAACATATTTACAGTTTTTATTTTGTACAGACACCGAACTTTTAAAAAATGGTGTTTTGGTACTTTCTTACAGTGTTCGAAAAACTAAGATGAGGAGGAGTAAACAGGGAAGAGAGAGAAGGTTGTTATTCCTGTTCTAGTGACTCACAGCCTAGAAGTATTTCAGGAGAAAATTGGTTCCACCCTCACTTCCCCCTCCTCTCCACCTTCAAAATGATTATCAACACGCTCTCAAATAGCTTTTATTTAGCAATCTACAATTACGTGCCAAAGTGGAGGGGATACAGGGTCCATCCAATTAGGCATTCCTTTCCAACATTCCCACACTTCCAAACCAAAAAAATCCCTGTTCGCTGCTGCCGTCTCCTCCAGAGTCCTATTCAGCCTCAGTTCTGGAACACCCAAGTTTTCCCATCACCCCTAGAATTTCGCCCACCCACCGCCCTCGCTTCCTGTGGACCCCGTCCCGGAAACGGGGGTACCGGGGAGGCGGCGGCAGCGGCGCCCCTCACCCGGTGCCGGATCCCGCTGCTGGGCGCGGGGAAATGGCTTCTCTCTGCCTCGGGCCGGTCGGCCGGCGAACCACCGGGAAAGGCGCCCGGGATTCTGCATCAGGCCGCGGCGCATCGCGGCGACCCCGGGCCGGGCCTGACGCGGCGATGCCGAGATTGCTGCCCTCGGCGCCGCCCGCCGCCCCCACCCTCCGGGCCTCCCCTGCCCTCCATCCGTCCGGGGCCCGCCCGCCCCGCCGCGGCCTCGCCGGCCCGTGCGCACCTTCTTGATGTTGTAGAGGCGGGTGAGCATGCCGACGCCCCGGTCGTTGAGGATGGTGAGCTTCTCCGCCAGCTTCTGCTGACTGGGCTGCAGCACGGAGCGCGACATGGTGGGGGTGCCGCCGCCGCCGCCGCCGCCGGCCGCCTCGCGCCCAGTCACCAGCCCGCGGCCTCCACAGCAACCTCTCTCGAGCCTCCTCCCCTCCCGCCCGCGACCTCCGCCTCAGGGGAGTGCGCCCATAGCCCTCGCGCCCCAATCCCGCGCCGGTGACAGAGCGAGCTGCGGCGGACGCCTCGGGGCCCCTTCCCCCGCAGCAGCCCGCGCCCCAGCAGCCTTCTGCTTTCCGCCCGCCGCCCTTCCGCCCCCACCCCCGGCGCTCTCCGCCCCAGCCCCCACCGAGCCGCCTTCCCCGGCTCCTCCACTAGGTGTGGCGGCAGCGGCGACGGCGTCTCTGGCGGCTGAGAACGAGGCCGCTTCCCGCAGCCCCGGACCAGCGCTCGGTCACCTGATCGGCGGCGCCGGCGCCCCCGCGAGGCCGGACGGAGAACTGCGGCCTGCGGGCCCTCGCCCGCCCCGCCCGCCCTCTGTGCCGCCGCCGCCGCTGGGGACCTGGATCTCACCCTGGCGGCCCACGGAGCCTGATCCCGGGTTAGGAGCCCTAAGCGGGGACGGAGTGGGGTCGCGTTCTCTGCTCGTCCCACTTGGCCCCACATCTCTGTCTTTCAAGTTCCCAAAAGTTGCTTTTTCGCACCGCCCCCCTAAAGAAACTAGCAGAAACCCCGGGGGAGGGTGTTTTTCAGGCGAGTGTCGCCTAAGAGTGGGCTGGTGGCTCCGAGCGCTTTTTCCTCCCACTGCTTGACAGACGCTCCCCGCAGAACACAGCAGATGTTGTGCTCAGCAAGGCGCGCGTCGCTCTCCCAACCTCCCCACCCCATCTTCGCTCCCCCGCCTCCAGCCAGTTTGTGAGAGGAGGTCGGAAGTGAGGGTCATTCAAGTTCCTGAGATAATCCGAATCTGGAATTTGTCGAGGAGGAGCACCCATCCGGACGAGACACTAATAGGCCCTGGCATGTGGGAGGCAAAAAATAACGTTTGTTCAATGAATGAAGAACCCTCCTTTCTTTTTTCCCCCAGCCTCCACCCCTTCTTGGAAACATTCTACTTTTCCATCTCATTTTTTTTTTTTTTTTTTTTCCTGATCAATTTCTTCTCAGCTACACTCCAGGGCTACTCCCTCTGGTCAAATATATTAGACGTGGTTCCAAAAGTGAGCACATGAAGAATTTATGTAATTGCCTGGGTGAGACATTCCAGCTAACAGGATTTAGGCCACTTTAATATTTTTGGCTTTACCTTCTTACAATGTGTTATTCTTTTATATTACATTCATTAATTTTAAGTCATTGACAAAATGCCCTGCCACCTTCAATAAAGGACATTTTAAGAGTAAAATTGTCATTGGATTGATCAAAACACCTTACGAGAAGAAATTTATAACGAATAACTTCTAAAACACATTTTAAAGGTACTATCATATCTAGTATTCTTACAGAAATCTTCATTTTAATATCCCAACAAGAGATAGGGAGTGGACTGAATGGATTTGATTTCAGGGGCACTAAGAATCCTATTCCCACCAAAAAAAGTCATAATCATACCTGCTGTTGTGCTTGAAATTCTACACACATAAAGTTGCATTACCGTGAATGAATGCTTTGTATCTCAAGAGTCTTTAAAAAATATATATACGAACACCTCAGAGATCACCCATTGAGCTGGTTGAGAGATTTAATTTATCTAGTTGCTTTCCAACTGGATAGTCAACACTTTAATTTAGAGTAGGCAAGGGTCTGAAGCCTAGGATTGTAAGAGCAGAGCTGGAAAGTGGACGCCGTGGTAAGGGGTTTGGAGTAGCCAGAGAAGAAAATTTAAAGGTGCTGAACATTGGGGGAAATTGTGCTGTTTTAGGAAAACAAGCGATGAACCAATTCTAGAGACTAGATTACAGAGTCCTACCAAAGCAAGATTATCTCGTTTTCCAGTTTTTTAAAAGTGCTGTATATACAGAACAAGAAAATGGCACAATATTACAAATTTGGAATACAGTTCTTACTCCTCAGGAAAAACTACTGTCACGTTTCCATATGAACTTGAATACTTGTAGATGCTTATAACTCAGATACTAGTCTCATTATGCGATTTTTATTATAACTAATTTTTCAACATACTGGCCTGTAATGGAATACATCTATTTGAACAAAAGAGATTAGGTCTAGATGAAATATTCACAATTTTTGCATTCTTCTACATTTCGCTTCAAAAAGCATTTTGTTATTAAGATGATATATATAAATATATACATATATATAGTATAGTCTGTCTTCCTTAGAAATAGTATAAAGACTACATCTCCCAACCTCCCTTGCAGCTTTGTGTGGCCATATGACTAATGTTCTGGCCAGTAGGATATAAGCTTTCAATAACCTTCCTCAAGAAACGGCGCTGCTCTCCGTTTGCCAGTCCTTCCCCACTTCCTTCATTCTGCCACGTGTAACAAGAATGCAATGACCATGAGAGCCATTCAGTAAGGATAGCAGAACACAGAGATGGAAGGTGTAGGTGGGCTTCTTAGAGCAGAATTGCCATATCAAATCTTGTGTATCTAGATGTGGATTTTGTGTGAAAGAAAAATAAACTTTTATTTCATCTTTTATTTTGGGTTTTTCTACTACTCAACCAAATTTGATTCTAAATAATGGTTTCTGTGGCCAACATTATAATATTTCTACTAGGAATAAAATAAGGAATAATAATTAAATTTAATATTTATTGAGTGTTTTTGCACTTTGTGTCAAATACTACAAATAGTACAAATAGTTACATTCTCATCTACCGCTCTCAAAAATCCTTTGATCTGTCCGAGTTAGGAGGTGGAAAAAAATCCTTTGAGATATTATCATCCTTCATTTTACAGATGAGGAAGCTGAAATGCAGATAGCATTTTTAAATTACTGAAGGTTCCACCCATAGAAACTGGTAAAGCTGGTATTGGATTCTTTATCAGTCTGAGTCCAAAGTTCATGCATGCTCTTAACTATTGAGATGGCACAGAAGACCAATTGGATGGCATTACATTTTTTTGTGCATACAGGGAACATGATTCTATAATTTCCTCTAGAGTCCCTTAACCCTGCCTAAACCTTCTTAAATAGTCCCTTCAATTAACTTTCTTCAATTCACAGCTACAGAGTGCTATATTTTTCCCTGACTGATACACCAGCTCTTTTAGGTGGCTTTCTTTAGCTTTGCTTTCTCCAGAAACTAGAATTACTTCTGTAATGCTTTTTGCTAATCATGAAGAATGTTTTAGTTTGATTTTTTTTTTTTTTTTTTTTTTTTTTTACTTAGTTGACCTAGCCGTATGTTGCTTCCCTATGTACGGCAAGAAGAGAGAAAAATTGATAAAGGGCATCTCCCTGGGTTCTTAGGAGAAAACCCTTTGATTAGGATGTCTCCTGTCAAGTAATGTTCTTCTTGTTCTTGAAGGTAAATGTAACATTTTCCTCCCATCATACTTCAAACTGAGTACTACTGCTACGTATAACTAGAAAAATGTATGAACAAATTTCTCTTCAAAAAAGCCTGAGAATAGTGTAGTAAACATATATTTACTTTTGTCTGGAGGACTTTTTTCTGCCCTCTATTTCTTTCTTTAACAAACTGCTACAGTCTGATAAAATTGAATGCAGAGAGAGAAAGGTGGATCACGTTGTGTGAAGGGTCAGGCATAAGTAATTACAAGTTAGTAGAGTTTTTCAAGGAATTGACATTTTTAAAAATTGCTTTAAAGACTGCATATAATCAGACTACAATGTAAACAGAGGAATCAACTCTGGGTGAAGAACTATGGAAAGGATAATAGAAGATTTCACTGTAGTTTAACAGTGGTGATAGAAAGGATAGAGACAGTAAGATACATGCTAAATCAATACTTCAAGGTTCTGTTCTCCTACATGGCAAAGACCACCAGGTATAAAATTTACTCCTCTAAAAATGATTAAGAAAGAGAACAGGGAAAAGATGGAGCAACAGTGTTCCAGTATCTGTAGTAAATGAAGTGAGAAGTCAAGTCTTAACCAGAGATTGCACCTTGGTACTGCAGAAGAGTAACCAAGACCGGCCTAAATAAGACAAGATGTCTCCAGTAGTCAGCAGAAGAATTGCCAGAGATAGAACATATCCAAAAAGTTCTAAAAGAAAACACTGAAAAGTTAATTACAGCCTTGATCTTGACTATTTACATCCAATTAGATGCATCTTACCGCCTACCAGATCTTTGGTAATAGAACTCACACACGTTTATCTGCTTGTGTTTTGCAAAACTAAAGGCAGACTTCGCTTTCCTTTTAAAGTCCTTCAAAGAACTTAAGTTTCCTCTGTGGGAAACTTATAGCATAATGAACCTTTTAAGTTTATAATTGGTTTTAATTTTCTCAGTTATCTTCGCAGTGCAAAGGACTTGTGAGTTTTTGTTTTTGTTTTAGAAATGTATTATGCTCGACTTATAAATAGTATGCAATGGAATACATATCAGTGTATACAAATATTGGTTGATCGCTTTGGTTTGATCTTAATTTTTTTTAATATTAAAATGCTGCATGGAAAGTTGGCAATATCAATGGTAGAACAAAACTTGAGTTAGAACACAGGTTACATCTTTGATGTTATCAACTTTCAGCTGAACACAAATGATCCATTTACGTTTTTACATTTGATCTATTACAGAGGTGAACATTCTTTCAAAAATTAGGAAGGATATTGACTAGACTAAACTAGACCTCCAAGAAGAGGCATAGACTAAGATACAAATTTGGAATAATCAGAATATTTGTGTTACTTGGAGCCATGGGAATATATAAGATCATTTTTGAAGAGTATTTTTTGAAAGGAAAATAGTGTCTAATCCAGAACCCTGAGGAACTCCAACTTTTAAGGATCGAATAAAGAAAATAGAGGCAGCAAATGAGACTAAATAGAAGTAACCCATGAGGTAGAAGCAAATCATAAGCAAATGGAATCCCAGGAGCCAGGAGAAGAGAGTATTTCAAGAGGATGTGGTCAACCAAGTTGACTGCTGCTGAAAAGCTGAATAAGATGAAAACTGAACAGAAAGTACTCATTGAATTTGGCAACCTGTAAATTTTCAGTACCTTGAGAAGAGCAGAGTGATGGGGATTAATTAAGGTTGGAATGAGAGGAAAGTTTATGAAAATAGGCTATATAGATAAGCCTTTTGGGACTTTTGATTGTGAGGGGGACCAGAGAATGGGGCAATATCTATGGTTAAGGGAGCGGGGTTTGTTTATCTCCAGTGGGAATTACCAGATAGAGAGGGAGAGGTTTATGATTTAGTAGAGAAAGAAGAGATAACCAAAGGAGTAGAGGCTTTGATAGAACAAGAAGGAAATAGATGGAGGGGAAGCAGATGATATATGGCCAGACTAATTTTTGATTGCAGTGGAGGGAGGAAGACAAAATATTAGCTCACATTTATTGAGTACTTGCAATGTGTCATGCCCTGTTCTAAGTGTCTATATGTATTAATGTGTTCCGTATTTATAACATACTCTTGAAGTAGGTTCACTTTATCATACCTATTAAGCAGATGAGAAAGTTGTGCCTAAGGTCACAACTGGTAAGGAGCAGAGAGCTCATACTCTTAACCACATTATGCACACTGAGGTCAATAGAATTGATTTTGGGAAGATGTGAAAGTTTTCTCGCATCTTCTATTTTCTCAATGAAGTTTGTATTTCATCATCCTAAAAGGGAGGTCATGTGTCAGAAAATGTTAAATTTTTATTTGAGCTTGGTGTCACATATTTAAATGGTAAACAGGAAAAGGCTGAGGCTCTGAAGTTGGACTGACAGAGTTGGAATCCTGGCTTTGCTATCTACAGCAGTTTGATATTGGACATGTGACTAAAACTCTTTAATACTCTGTTTTTCATCTTAGTGGGGTAAATTGTACCCACCTTGCTAGATTGTTATGAGGAATGTATGAGATCATTTTTAGCACGTGTATAGTTGCATGAGCTATAAATGTTGCTTGGTGTTACTACTCTCATGGTTATTATTATTATTGCCTCAATGTGCCCAGTTTTGTGATTTTCTACATTGGTACAGAAAAGATGGCAGGTTGTGGATTTTTCTTTTTTTAAGTGAATGCAATGGAAGGAGTGACAAAGGGGTTGAGAGAAGTGGCTAGGGAATAATAGCCTACTTTAAATAGCAAACTCATTGAGTTTTAGTAGTCAACCAAAAAAATTTAAAAACCTATCTAATTGTATAAATTGCTTTGCTTGACAAACTCCCATTTCAAAGTAATAATTTCTGAAAATGACATTTTTGTTATTTCATGTTAGGCATGCACCATAATCATTATGCTTCTAAGTGTTGATTATGTGCAAATGTTAAGAACATTAAATTTTTTCATCATATAAAATATACATTATGTTAAAATATTGTAAACTCATTATAAGATGATTTTTCCTCATTAAAACTTCACTGAAGTCTAAATGTTTACAATAAGTCAGGTGTTCAATCATGCTTAAATTCAACTTTGTATTCCCACTTAAATTCAAATCCAATCCAGTATTACTTAACCACCATCATACAAATTAAGCTGCTACTGTCAAATCCTGTTTTTCGGCTTTAAAACTATGAACATACACTGCCCCACCTGGATTTGCATATTAAAGTTTTATCATCTCTTACATTATTTTTAATTGTTTTAATTCTTTACTCTTTTCACGAACTTTTAGAGTCAGAATTTATTTACGTTTTTCACAATTACTTTTTGCATTTCTCCCATTCCCAATGGTCTCCATTTGTACTATATTTGAAATAACAAAACGAACAGAGAAGAGAGAAAAGCTACATTTTCTACCTAATATCCAACTTATTTACTTACTTCATATAGTTGATTCTACAGCTGAAATGTTAGGAACATACTAAAGCAAACTTTAGCATATATATGTATGTATAAATACTTTCTTGTGTCAGATTTTAATTATAAAATTGCTTGACTTGAGCAGTAAATATTTGTAAGTCAATTTACATAGAAAATAGTTAGGTTATCTAATATATTAGCTGAAAGTGCTAGTAGTTCTTTCATCTACTATACCATCTAAAAATGCAACTGCTACAGCAGGAGCTGGCTGGTTAGCTTGGTTGGTTAGAGCACAGCCTTGTGATAAAAATGCAACTGCTACATTACAAACTACAGAACTCCCAAACTTCAGAAGAGAACTTTGTGCAATCGATTCTGGAAATAACAGTTAGTGTAGTTTACCCTCCTGTTTTAAAAGAGGGTGAGATAGAATTAAAGTCCGTAAATTAAATTAGAAGAAAGGAATGAATTTAAAAACTCATCTTTACTCATTTCCCCCAAGAAGTCAAAGCATAAATAAAAACAAAGCTGCAATAAGTTTTTTTCTTTACATGCTGGTATTTATAAACCAAATTAATTCTTGGTTCTAACTAAGGTTCCTAATAGCTCTGGGTCATGGATCCCTGTATAAATCTAACGAAGCTATACATCTTATTCATAAAAATGTACAAATTTTAGTATAATTTTAAAGAGTTCAGGGCCCCATGAGGTCTATATAAAGTTCCAGAAACCCTAGATTCAGAAACACGCTGCATTGTAATGAGTCTATCAAAAAAGGCATAATAGGAGCAGTAGTATACCCAGGTAATTATGTATTAAGTGTCCAGGGTTAACCTGACATAAATGTTAAAAAGCAAACTTTTTAGAACATCGTCTAGAGCTGTCAAAAGTGTCTCTTTCCTTATCAGTTCAATGCATTACCCTATGATAATCTTTCCAGGGCAGTAATACAGTAGCTTCTTTAATCAACATTTTATAAAGATTGTAGATCAATTACTCAAGTTTTCTCTTTATCTGCCTCCCGCTGGCTGCCAGACCCTTGGCACCTCCAACGGAAGATGGCAAGGAGAATTGAAAACATGAAACTCATGTTGTTTTGTTTTGCTTTCAATTGAGCACCTCGACTAAACAGTTTAGTGGAAAGGAGGAAATGGAAACTGCTGTTCCGCATGAAAGTCTTTGAATTGCCTGCAAGTTATCATTTGTCTACATATCCCTTTCTGTTATTGCTACAGGTAATGCAGGGTTGGCTGCTTTCTCAATGAAATGTGCAGTGTTTTAAAGAGATCCTGTGGCTTCTGCACATTACATAAGCCATAGTTAGTCAGCCTCAGAATGATTGCAGAAATATTGCAAATTTAGTCTCAGAAACCTGCTGCTAAAGTAGATCCAGCCAGCTTTTCAGTTTTCAAAGCTGCTCTGTGTTTCAAAGCAGCACATTTGGAAATCTGTTGCCTATTCATACCCTATTCCCATAAAAGTTAGCACAAGGAAGAAAGGGACGTAGATATGTGAAAGCATCACAAAAATGAAAGAAGCAGCAACGGGTTCTAAGAAAATTCAGTATTGGGTAGGTTTTCAAATACCTACACATTCATATGTCTTTGAGTAATGACAATATTCTCTTGTTAGCAAAACACCTCCTCCTTTGACTTCTTTGCCAGGTGGCAACCTCCCACTCTACCAAAGTAAAATTGGCCCTGTGTTTAATTCAGGCAGGGAAAAAGCAATAGCAGCATTAAAGTCACCCAGCTTTGACACTTAATAACATTTTTCCAAACTTGAATATGAAGGGTTTAGCTTGTCTGTAATTTATGCTATAATAATAAATAATTGGAATATAAATAATGTAAATAATAAATAATTAGGAATTCTTGAAAGTGATCTCCTTGAATTATTTTTTCAAAAACAACTATTTTTTGTTCCCTCAGAAAGGCACTGGAATTATAAACAGTATTCTAAATGTGGGGTTAATTTTATTTTTACATTTCTTAATGATAATTTTTAGCAGCAGTGACACTCCTGGCAATAGCCAAACCAAGAGTTAAAACATAACAAGATCAGTTAAATACATGCCTCTCTATCAAACTGAAGCTAAGCTAATAGGATACGATATCATAACTCTATGAATAGCTCTTCCTAAATCTTGGTGTCTTTGAGAAGCAAATGAAGAATGTATCCAGTGTTTTCATTGTGCTGAGTCACCAAGCTGAAAGAGAAAAAGAAAAACCACCTACTGAATAATCAAAATTTTTCTTCTAGGTAATTCACTCTTCTTTAAGAACTGGCAGGCACAAAGCCACCAGGCCCTGTGCTACCTGTCCTGTCTATGATACTATACACCCAGTGCTTATTCAGTAAGTATATTTTGATTTCAGGCAACAACACGGTGAGCTGAGAATTTGATTATTTAAAAAACTCTCTGGCTGCTATGTAGGTATAAGCAAAAACAATTTTAGAAATAGAAAATCAGATAATATTTAGAATCATAGTGTAGTATTTTATGGTCTAAAATTTTTTTCAGTTAGTATTAATCATTTGCTAGATATTTATACCAATTGACAAGAAGAAATAAAAAATCATTTTGGTTGACCCAGTATAGAATAGTTTCTCCCTTTTTTTTGTTTCCAAAGAATCATAAAAGGGCATTTTTGCTGGCAATATTGACTGTAGCTTTGGGAAATTTAACTTATTTTATTGACAAGCTTGATTAATTTACTCTTCATGTAATTTTTGTTTACTAAATTTTAAGTTAAGCCTAAGAGTCAATGTAAGAAAAAGAGCTATAATCAAATAGAATATTAACCTTTATAATTTTGTATTGCTTATGAGAACAAATGCCTTTCCCTCTCTATAACACACAAAAAATCCAAACTTAATTTTCTTCATTTGTTTACAATGTGAGAAAAAAGAGGTCTCCAAAATTCAGAACAGTAAGTCTACGTACTTTAGAAAAGAAGAAAAATTGAGTTTTAAAACAAATTGCTTTTATAGTAAAAAGGGTACTTTAATACAGTACTGTAACACTATTAGAAATCAATTCAGACATATGTATCAAGAGCATTCAAATTATTCATGCCTTCTAACTATGAATACAAACTCATACATTTGAATAATTCCACTCTGGGAAATATTCCCTAAATAAAAAACATCTATGTACACAAGGATAGTCTTTATAATAACATAGATTAGACACAACCTAAATTCTCACAATAGGGAATAGTTACAGGAGTTATATATAGTACACCTACCCCAAGAAATTTCTAAGCAATTACATGTCACTGAAAGAAAACATGGACACTCGGGTCTTACTAAAACTTGGTGTATGTCTGCCTTTTTAAAGGTTCTAGAGGGTTCTCACCAAAGATTAGGTAATTCAGACAAATGGGCCTTTCTAGAGGTGTACCTGTTCTTGGTGGTCTGATAAGGGGTCAGGACAGGGCATGCACAGTGGTCTCATGCACAGTGGTCTCAAGCCCCACTTGTCTATGGGCAATGACTGACGGGGTTAGACTTTTGAGATACAAAATTCAAACTAATTTATGGAGATCAAAATGAAGTTTTGTACTTGGGGCATTTTATATCTTATGTGGCACCTTAGTAGAAACCATGGACTGAAGAGTCCATTGTCCAAACCATCCCTTTCATAGGCATTCTATGGTGCTCTCCACCTTTTTTAAAGTCCCCATCATTCTCTACTCTTCAGCCAAAAAATGTAGAGGAACTGATTGCAAAGGACTGCTTTTCAAATGTACCTATGTCCAAAAAGTAGCCACAAATTTTCCTTTTCCTTTGTTAGCACTCACTAGGTCGGTAGGCATCCTTGTACTGAAGGGAAAGCTGTAAGAGAAGTTAGTATGTTTAGGAGTGGGTTTGGGATCGGGACAGAATGACAGTGATAGTCTTGGTCCGGCCAGGTGTGCTGTAAGGAGAGAAATGTATGCCCTGATAAGGAGGAAGCTCTCCTTCACTGAAGAGAGCAGAAATGGAAGGCTTGTAAGCATTCAGGGATGCTGTGAGAGAAAACGTGGCACTCTGGAAGGTAGGAAAACATTTAAAAGGAATTTACTTAGAGTTGGGCAGATGTAAGGATTGCTTTCACAGGAAACACAATGGTGTCACAATTCTGCCGGAGGAGGCTCTGAAGAAAGATTTACCTTTATGTGAGTAAAGAACCTATGTCTTCACAATCCTTCTAAATCTTGGAGCACAGAAAATCTAATAGCACTGGAGGTTGCAGTGTGAGGGAAAGCAGTAGAGCTACCCAAACCCATGGAGCTAGCTTTCCATTTCCCAGGAGCTGAACGGGTTGGGTAGAATTGGCCTGCTTTTTACCATTCTCTCCATTGTCATCTTTTCTGGCTCTGACCATTTGAGGGTCACAAAAACTTTCCCGCTCCCTTGGAGGAGTCTGACATTGAAATCCTAGCAGAGGCAATGTGGAGGGGTATGTGCAGAATGAGCATTTTTGAAACTACAGAAAGGGTTTTTTTTCCCCCAGTGTGAGAACCCTTTCCAATCGGTCCTCATTCTGGAAAATAAGATACTCTAGACTTTAAGAAAATGTGGCCAACTTGAATAGGAAAAAGAAAAAAAAAGACTAAAGTATTTGTAATTTATGTGACCGCTATCCAGTTGTTACGGTATACAGTTCTAAAACTCTCCTTTATCTAGTCTAACCAGGGGAAAAGTTTGCCTGGCTTAAGTTTTGATTGTTTTTATTTCCCCTGCTCACCTTCTCATAATGGTTCAAGTGAGTGGAGAAATCATAAAATCATAAAATTTTAGAGCTAAAAGAGGCCTGGGAGATCATTTCTGCCCTTTCATTTTATAGATGAGAAACCTCAGAAAGGATAAATAGCTAAATGTAGGAAGCCAAAAAGTTGGAAGAGAAGCAGTTAAGTATAGATAATCCATAAAATAAAAATCACATGCCATGAAATCTTGAGTTCATTGTAGAAATCATCATTACACTTAACCATATTTTCTCTGCAGGTCTGGATATGTGTTTGTTGTCTCTATTTTTGTTGGTTAGGGAATGTATCAAGATTTTTCATAATTGCTCTTTGCTGCCATAATGGAATCTACAAAAATGGGTAATAGACTATTTTGGGACCATTGTTCAGAAGTTCATTTATCTTAGAAATGGTTACCATGGAGATGAGCACACGTCATATGACTCTACAGCTTGTGAGTTAGAGTAATCTATGCTACTAAGACATAAATAGCTATATATACACATATACACAGGAGCCCATGCACACTGAAGTTGTGTTGTTCCTCTCTTCCTGTAAAATAATAATAAAATTCCATGAAGTGCTGACCTCTGGTGGTGGAGGGGCCTGCAAACTCCAGACATTTAAAAATGTAATTGTACGATAATATAAAAAAACACTTTTTAAAAACACCTTAAAGTAGTCTGAATCAAGTTAAAAGACTAATAACATTTTTAACATGTAAAATAAATAATGAGAACATATTTCTCAGACATCACTGCTCTTTCAAGTAGAAATGTAAAAATAAGAAGGTAAAAAACAAACGCATAATATATCACACAAAGTTCTTGAGTTATTCATTATTATTCTCCCGAAGCATTCAGTAATATTGGGCATAGTTAATTTCTTAGCCTTTCTCTCTCTCTCCATCTCTATTTATTTAGCTAGCTAGGTCATTTCTCCCCCCCCCACACTTTATTTTCTTTCCTTGCCTTGCCTTTTCTTTTCCTTCAAGAAATGAGGGGTTTTTTGTTTGTTTTTAAAGATGACTCGTAAGGGGATCTTAACCCTTGACTTGGTGTTGTCAGCACCACACTCTCGCAAGTGAGCCATGGGCTAGCCCTTAAGAAATGAGTTTTTCATATGCTTAAATTCCCAAGAGACTAACTACTTTCAGGAGATCACAAAGGCGTATATTTTGATAAGAATTAATTTTTTAAAATTGATTTTTACTTTGTTTATTTTTTGTAATGGATATTTTCAAATTTTCAAACAAAAGAAAGGAGATAAGATAGTATAATTAGCTGCTCTCCCATGTACCCATCAACCAGCTTCAGTACTTACCAACATATGGCTGATTCTTTGATTTAGAACTCTTCTTCCCCCATCATTTTAAATCAAATACAAAATATCACAATAAAGATTATTTTGAATACTAGCCCATAAAAAACCTTTTTTTCTCCATAATTTAAAGTTTTTTCTCCTTTTTTTTGGAAACTTCAAACGTTTCATTGTGCAATATTACCTACTAAATTCAGTAGGGTAAGGAATAATGACTAGAATTAGAATAATAACAATAATGCACCTTACATCATGCAAGTAGTTTAATACACCAATGATTTTGTCACATTTGGCTTTGAAATGACACACCATCATTCATCTGTTTATTTTCTTACATGGAAAAAAAATATTTTTTTATGCACCAGAATTAATTTTTTCAAGGCTAATTAGTTCATATGTAGTTATATTTAAAAGAAGCCATGCACCTTGACTTGTTTTAGAGGAACATAAAAAATGTACAACAAATAAAACAAATATGTGTTTTGATTTTTTTTCCAAGACAGCTCTTTTAACATATGTGATTGGTAAACAAACATCCTATAATTGCTAAAGAGTATACAAAAAGTAAAACTATAAAATTGTACATCGGGCACGCTGGTTAGCTTGGGCACGCTGGTTAGCTCATTTGGTTACAGTGTGGTGATAACACCAAGGTCAAGGGTTCAGATCCTCTTACCAACCAGCCGCCAAAATAAACAAACAAAAAAACAACAGCACATCATCTTTCACAATCTTATGACAAGTAGTCATTCAAAGTTTCTCAATTTTTGCTGCCATCTTCATCATGGGATTTTAGAGCTGGGATAAAATCTTCAGTTGAAAACCAAAAAAACCCAAAACTTAGGTCAGCAAAAACCTGGCAATATAGCCTTTATTCTCTTTCACTTCAGTACTTTTGTCACAGTGCCTGCTAGAATTTCAGCACTGAAAGATTTGTGAAGTTTGCATTTTTTCCCCAATTCATTGATTGAGTATGGTTTACTCTCTTCGTGTTACTTATTTATCAGTGTATTAATAATTAGATCCAAGACTTTGAAAATCTAAAATCCCTTTTTATGTGTTTTTTGGTGGCTGGCCAGTACAGGGATGGAACCCTGGACCTTAGTTTTATCAGCACTACACTCTAATCAACTGAGCTAACTGGCCAGCCCTAAAAATCTAGTCTTTAAATCTTAATCTTTTCAATCTAAGTCTCAGGAAGTAAAAGACTTTATCATAGAATGAGAGCCCTCTCAGAGGTAAGAAAAAAATTTTTTTTACTTTGCATAGCCTCATCCAAAATTAATTAATGTATAAATAACCATGTTTTGAAAAGAATGAGTGCTTTCACCTATATAAATAGCTCTAGTGATCCTAGTGTTTACTATTCATCATCATAGAATATCTATAGGGATATTTCCAGAGAAATATATAATATATGGGTATGTATACATACGTGTGTGTATGTGTGTGTGTATGAACAGATGTATATATGTGTGTGTATTTCCAGGGGGGAAAAAGTTACTAAGGACTCCTGACTCAATTGAAAAAGAGAGGACTGAAGATAAAAATAGAAGCTATTCCATATTTCACTAGACCAATTGGTTGTCCAGCTGAGTATTGACACCAAGACATATTTTAAGGAAAATGCTATAGCTTTTTAATTCATCAATCAAAAATCCAGAAATGCTGATAACACCAAGGTCCAGTGTGCAATCCCTGTACTGGCCAAGCACTGAAAAAAAAAAATACAGAAATGGATGATTTGGTCATTTAAGAATGATTTCTTTAATGAACTCAATCAGTTGATACATGAGGCAAACATTTTCTAAGCTTCTTGATCATTATTGTGTTGTTGCCTATACCAAGGCATAAGAGAATGTATTCAATTAACTTTACTACCCACCATGTCTTTTTAGTTGATATAAAAGAACTTCTTTTAAATTTCAAGATACATTCCCTAATATTTTTAATATACTAGAATTTTATTAACTTAATTCACATTATCCATATTATTCCTGATCCTTTAAAGTAATTTGATCATATTTCTTCTCAGCTTTTTATCTTAACTAACTGGCCAGCCCGTATCATTTTAAATTGTAATGTTATATTTATTTTATATAAATATTTTTTAAATAATTAATAGAATTAAAGAGGTTTAGAGGAGGATAAATTGCTGGAGGAAAGTAGGGAAGTCAACATTCCTTGAGTATGACACTCTGAAAGTGAATTTTCTGTCGTTGAAAATCTAGCATTTTTGGAACATGACTGCTATGATTTGATTGTGTCCCCAAGCTCATGTTAGATCTTAATACCCAATAAGGTATTTGAAAGTTGGGGCCTTTAAGATGTGGGCTATGCCCTCATGAATGGATTAATCCATTCATGGATTAATGGGTTAATGGATGAATGGGTTATCATGAGAGTGGCACTGGTGGCTTTATAAGGAGAGGAAGAAGCATGTTAGCATGCTGTTACTCAGCCCTTGCTATGTGATACCCTGAGTCACCACAGGACTCTATAGAGAGTCCCCACCAGGAAGAAAGCCATCACCAGATGCACCCCCTGGACCTTTGACTTCCCAGCATCCAAAACTGTAAAGAAATAAATTTCATTTTCTCATAAATTACCCAGTTTCAGGTATTATGTTATAAGCAACAGAAAATGGTCTAATACAATGACCTACATCTGCCTCTAATTCCAATCCATCAAATCCTTCAACCCCTTTAATTTGACAGCTGTTCATACCACTCTACTGAAGCTATTCTATGAAAAGTCACCAGTTGACCTTATTTTATCATGTCAAATTGCCTTTTCTTGGTTCTCTGTATTATAGCTTTTCTAACTTTCTACACCATTGGACAACCTTTTTTTTGGTGGCTGGCCATTATGGGAATCTGAACTCTTGACCTTGGTATTATAACACTACCCTATAACAAACTGAGCTAACTGGCCAGGCCAACTTTTTTTTTTTTTGACTCTATTTTACCTTTGATTACATGGTCTGGATTTTCTACTGATTTCTATAACTTCTCCTTATTTTCTTTCTTTTCATGTTTTACTTGCTTTTAGGCCTCCAAAGTTTGTCCCTCAAGGCATTGTCTTTTTCTGGGTTTTCTTTAAACTGGGTCCTTTGAGAAGTTCATATCTTCTCATTCAACTATCACCTCTATGTGATTGACCTCAACTCAAATCATATGTCCTGGCTTTACTCATTCATTCATTTATTCATGAAATATTCATTGAATGCTTACAATGTGGCAGGCACTAAATAAATAAGTTTGACTCCTCAACATCCTAGAAAAACACAACTAATGACCCTTGTAACACTAGAGTCCAAGTTTCCCCAGCTAGAAACTGTCAAGTCACCTCTGATGAGCCTTTTTCTTTAATCATTATATTAATTGTTTCAATAAGCTTTCATTTATTTTTTAAAAAGTACTTTTAGAGTCATCAGTTCTTCTTGTGGGCTTCAACATAATCCAAGTTGTCATGGCACTTATACCTGGATTACTACCTTAGCTTCCTAATTGGTCCTCTGACATTTTTTACAATCTGTGTAGTAATAATTTTTGTCATGTCTTTCCTAATGCTCATAAACAGTATAAGCCCAAACATTTCCACCTAGTTTTTGAGGCTAACATAATCTAGACCCACCATACTGTGTAAATTTTATTCCCAACATGCACCCTTCTGTAAAGGTAGAATTTATAATTAAAAGGAAAATAGGGCATAAAAATTGGAAAACTCTTAGCCCCACCATGTAAAGAGTGAAAAAATGTCTTCAGGAGAGAAAACCAAGGGTGTAGTCCAGTGACTGTCTGCTGAGGAGATTCATACAGAGAGAAGGGCTCATTAAGAGAATAGAAGAAAAAAAAGAGAAAGAATAGGAGAAATATCTTGAAGGCATTTCAGTTATCTTCCTGGCTGTCCCTCCCATCACAGACCCAGAGGCCTAGGAAGAGAAAGTGGTTTCAGATAGCAGGCCCAGGGCACCCCCCAGGTCCCCTTCGAGGTATTACCCCATCTTCAGCTGCCCAAGCCATGACTAAATTGGCACCAGGTGCTGCTGGACCTGGCTGGTAAGGGGATCTGAACCATGCACTTGTGTTATAAGTCCATGCTCTAACCCACTGAACCACCCAGCCAGCCCTCTGGGCCTGCCACTTCAGAAGATACAAGCTAGAACCCTTGGCAGAATCTATGTGGTGTTAAGTCTGCAGGTTCACAGAATACAAGAGCTGTGGAGGCACGGCAGTCTCCACCCAGATTTCAAGGGATGTATGGAAAATCCAGGAAGAGATTTGTTGCAGGGGCAGAATCACCACAGATAGCCTCCACTAGAGCAATGCCAAGTGGAAATATGGTGTTTAAGTTATAGTAGTGAATCTTCACCAGGACCATGCCTCGTGGGGCCATGGAAGTGGGACTGCCAAAGGAATCCCAGAACTGTAGAGCTACAAGTGTACAACACCAGCCTGGGAGAGCTGAAGCATGGGTTGAGCCTAGGAAAGCCATAGGGGCGGGGCTGCCTGAGAACTTGGGGGCCCAGCCCCTGCATCAGTGTGCACAGGATGCTGTACATGGAGTCAAGGGAGATTATTCTCCAGCTTTAAGATTTAATGCCTGCCCTGCTGAGTTTCAGACTTGCTTGGGACCTACTACCCTTCCTTTTGGCTCATTTCTCCCTTTTGGAATGTGAATGTGTTTTATGCCTGTCCCACCATTGTGTCCTGGAAATAGATAACTTATTTTGATTTTACAGATGGAGCTTAGGACTTTGGGCTTTTGAGTTGGTGCTGGAACTCAAAGTCTTTTGAGTTAAAACTTTAGGACTATGGGAATGGAATGAATGTATTTATTTCTGAGAAGGACAGTCTCTGGGCAAAATGATGTGGTTTGATTGTCTCACCCAAGCTCATGCTGGAGTTTGATCCCTGATGTAAGAGTGTTGAGAGTGGGAAATCTGACTATGGTATTTGAAATGTGGGGGCCCTTAAGAGTGATTGGATTGTGAGGACTATGCTCTCATGAATGGATTAATCCATTCATGGATTAATGAAGGAATGGTTTAATGGGTTATCAGGAGCTAGACTGGTGGCTTTATAAGGAGAACAAGTGAGCATGTTGAGGGGCTCTCTCCTAGCCCTCATGGTGTGATGACATGTGTGGCCAGGGAGCTCTGTAGAGAGTTCCCATAGACAAAGGCCCTCACCAAGAAGGGCCCCTGGACCTTGAACTTCCCAGCATCCCAAACTGTAAGATATAAATTCCATTTTCTTTATAAATTACCCAGTTTCAAGTATTCTGTTATCAGTGACAGAAAACAGACTAATACACGTTCTTTATAGCCAGGAAGTTTTCCCACAAACATGTATTATTTTTTACTTCTATGCTTTTGCTAATATTGTTTTTCTTATTCTGTGACTTTTTCTTTCTGGGTTGATTTTTCTCCCTCCCAAAGCAGAATCTATTTTTAGTTGTTGAATTTTATCAATTCAAAAGTGCTCGTTTTTTCATATTATTAACATCTCCAAAATTAGGATACATCTTATCATCAATAATGTCTTCAACATTTTAACACAGTTTAATTGGCAGTATTTATTTTCTTTTCCAGTAGTACATAAGATAATGGTGTGTCTTATAATCAATGATATCTTAAATTCAATGAAATGTCATGTTTTTGTAACTTCACAGCCCTTGATGGAGTATTAAGCTTATTGAAGATACTCCATAAATGTTTGTTGTTGATTTATTTTCTAGTTATATGGTTTTGAAGCCTAAGTTGCTGCAATGAAGATAACCCGCATATCCGGAACATCACCAATTTCAAAATTAAGTTTTAGAATGGTTTGTTTTTTTGAGGGGAGATAGAAATGTGGGGGATAAAACTATATATAGCTGATCCTTAAATATCACAACAGAAATGCAAATAATTAATATTTGCAAGGAAATGCAGAAGATTTCTACTTCTGTTTTTATTGCTTCTCTTTATATTATCACAATAAATAACTAAAATCATGTATATATATATAACCAAAATGTGTAATCAAAATGCTCTAGCCAGTCTACACGTCCTCTATAGAATGACGAGGTGCAAAGAACATGGACTCTTGAATAAGATGGAACCGTGTTCAACCAACCTTGTTACTAGAACATAACATACAAATCTGAATTTTTTAATTTTTTAATTTTTTTGGCAGCTGGCTGGTTTGGGATCTGAACCCTTGGCCTTGGTGTTATCAGCACCATGCTCTACTGAGTGAGCTAACAAGCCAACCCATCTACTCCTTTTTTTAGAGAAGGACAGTTAAATTGGAACTTAAGAACCTAGCCTCCTTCTTAGTCTCCTTTGCTGGATTCTTATCTTCCTGACCCCTGAATGAGGGCATACATGATGCTTCCTATTAATCCTCACTATCAGATCATCTCATGAAGTTCCATAGCTTTAAATGGCATCTGCTATGGGTTAAATGTGTCCCCCAAAAGTTCATGTATTAACAGCTTGACCCCCATTGTAACAGTTTTAAGAGAATAGGAAATCCAGTTTATAGTATTTGAGAGGTAAAGCCTTTAAGAGGTGATTGGATCATGAGGGCCCCACCCTAACAAATAGATTAATCCATTAATGGGTTAATGATTTAATGGGTTATCTGAGAGGGGTTCTGATGGCTTTATAAGGAGAGAAAGTGAGCACATTAACTCTCTTGCTCATGCCATTCTCACCATGTGATACCCTGGTCACCACGGAACCCTGTAAAGAATTCCCACCCAGAAGAAGGCCCTCACCAGATCTATTCTCTGGACCGTGGACTTCCCAGCCTCCAAAACTGTGAGAAATAAACTTTCTTTCTTTATAAATTGCCTATTTTCAGGTATTCAGTTTTAAGCAACAGAAAACAAACACAGCATCTTTAAGCTGATTACTCCAAAGTTTACATTTCTAGCAGATACTCTCCTTATGAAGTCTGGATTCACATGTGCAGCTCCCAATTTGACATCTCCATTTGGTGGACTAACAGGAGTATTGAACTTAACATGTCCCAATCTGCTTTTCATTTCTGCATCATCTTTTTCTTGGTTAATGGCAAATCTATTCTTCAGCTGCTCAGACCAAGAACTTTGGAATTATCCTAATCTCCCCATATCAATCTACTAAAAAATCTTTTTCTCTTGATTTTCATATAAATGTAGTATCTGACTACTTGTTACCCTCCCCCTCTGCTGCTATTCTAGCCCAAACAACTGTCATCTTCCATCTGGACCATTGAGTAGCCTCCTAACAAATCTCTCTGCTTCTATCCTGCCCCCTCTCCTTACAGCAGCCAGAAGGATTCTTCCACAGCATCAGCAATATCATGTCACTTGTCACAGATTGGGTTCCCCTGGAAGAAGACTGAGGTAGAGTTTAGCATGCAGGATTTTTTTGAGGAGTGCCCTTGGTGTCAACACTTGTGGAAGGGAAGAAGGAAACAAAACTGGGCAGACAGAGAAGAAGTCAAGCAGTTATGAGACAATGACAGGCCTGGCCAACACATGTTGGCCTTTAGAGCTAGAATGATCCTCCCAAGTTGTCCAAATTGGGCTGAGATGGCCAGGCCTTTATGTTCCCTCATCAATCAGTCATGACTGTGGTCTATTCCAGAGGGATGCAACTTCGGCAAGGCAGCCCTCTGCAGCTGAGGCAGTCCCTGAAGGGATTGTTATCAGTCAGCCCAAAGTACTTCCAGCAGTGGAGAAAACAGGCTTTCATTGGAGGGCGATCTGGGCAGCACAGCACAGGATTCACCACACCACTCTTCTCACCAGTTCCCTCCAGTGCTTCCCATCTCACTCAGAATACGATTCAAAGTTCTCACCATTCTCTCTATCCTCATCTCCTCCAACTCTAACTTACCCCCCTAAAGCCACATTAGTGACCTGGTGCGGGGGCTCAGGGGTGGCGGGCCCCGAACCTCCCAGTAGCCCCTTTTATCCCCCGCCACTGGATGAGCAAGAGAGGGAACCCATAGGATTACTCCTGCCACCCTAGTGGCCAGGAGAGCCCAGGAGGAAGGTGAGTCTGCCGCCCGCCTATTCAGCCCACAGAGAGACACTCAGACGCGGCAGGGGTTCCGTCAAGCAGTTCCGTTTATTTTCACACAAGCACCTGCTTTTATAAGCATATGGCAAGGGGATTTCCTAACTTCAACCTATCATCTTAAAGGTCATGTGAACATGCATCTTGCTCTAATACTTTGCTATTGCAATTGCGCGGTGAGTACGAGCACGGAAATATCTTTTATCCAATAATTTTAAACTACGTCTTTCCTTGGCCACTCCCCAGCAGCTTCTGTCAGGCGCCATCTTTATCTCTCTTGTCCAGGCGAATGTTTTCAACAGATTACATAAGTGTATGTGGGTGGGGTCATGGCTAGTTCTCTGCCCCGGGAGGAGGTGTGTGGCCTCAACGCCCCAACAACGTGGTGTTTCTTGAAGCCCCCAACTCCCAGCAGTGCATTCCTGTTTCAGCATTTGGCATTGCACTTGGCATAGATACTCTAAATGTGTTAGGAGATATAGACATTTGCTATTAAGCTCTTCCACCAGGTATCTACAGGGGTGGTTCCTGCACTTTTTAAAAGTCTCTGTTCAATTTTCAGTTTACCAGAGAAAGATTCTTTCATCAACCTAGATCAATTAGCAAATAAGCACACTATCCTTTCATTCTGTTCCTTTATTTCACTTGATTATTACTTTTAGCATTTAAATCATGACCCAACGTGGTTCTTTCTCTATATACTTATTTCTTGTCTGTCCATCCCCTCCACTTGGATGTAAGGTCTGTGAAAGAGGGGACTTTGTTTTTATTCACTGCTATATCACCAGTGACTATAACAGTGCCTGGCACACAGCTGGTGCTGAATAAATATTTGTTAACTACAATTATTTTGGGAAAAGGGACTGTTCCATAGTAAATTAAAGCTAAAGCACTGGAATGAAACAAACCTAGGATTTACTTGTGGTTCTAAGCTTATGAGCTGTGAAATATAGAAGACATGATGTGCTCTCTTTGCATCTGAGTTTACTCAGTTGTAATATGAAGTTGATTATAATAGTATGCATATAACAGGCTTGCGGTAAAGTCAAATGGGATAATGTGTGCAAAGCATTGTTAAGCACTTAATGGATAACACTAAATCTACAAATAGTTTATAAGCACAGTGCCTATCATGTAGTAGGTTCTCAAAAATTGGTACTTTTTAAATCATTGTTATGATAAACATATGAATTGATCTATTTTTAGAGTTTATTATGAGCCTGTGATTGTTTAAATGATGCAAACAATTTCTTCAGTTCTTCATTTTAGCATGTCCTATAGATAGCCAGGACTGATATCTCCCTCTTTTCAAGAGGGAGAAGTCTTATGTCTCAGTCTGCTTAGTCTGCCATAACAAAATACCATAAACTGTGTGGCTTAACCAACAGAAATCTATTTCTCACAGTTTGGGAGGTTAGAAAATCCAAGATCAAGGTGCTGGCCTATTCTTCCAGGCTTGTGGACAGCCTACTTCTGAGATAGAAGGTGCTCAGTTTTCCTGGGGCTCAGGTTACAGGACATGCCTCTGAGTTTCAAGACATTCCATAAGATTTCCGACCCCACCTCCAGGCCCTCCCTTAGAGGAAAGTTACTGTTGCTAGTTAGACCTTTTATCAGCATCAACACAGGGAAAATGAGATCACAAAGTGCTGGCTTATGCAAATACAGTGGCTGGACATGCTCAGTAGAGAAAGGTTATATAACTGGTAGCTGAATGACCTTCTGCTAGAAATGATAAAGAGCACAGAACATTCTTGAATATGTTCAGTGTGTGTAATAGAATTTGACCAACCAACACACTCCAAAAGGAGACCAACTGAGCATGTGCAAGACTGTGTTACATAACTGGGAATCACCCACTTAATTGAATATTAATTAGATAGCAAAACTACAAAAGCCAAATCTCAGAAGGCCTGGTCATTGCCCACTCTTCTAGAGCACTCTGCCTGTGGAGTGTGCATTTCTCTTTTCGTATCAAACTTACTTTCAGCAGGTGGTTGCTCACTTTCCTGGAGCCAACCTGCACTTCTCCAGCTGAGGTGTGTATGCTTTCCTTTTTAACAAACAATTTCAGCAAGCAGGTGCTCACTCTCTTGAGTCAGCCTGCACTCTGTACTGAATTTTAAGTGTATATTACTTACTTTTGTATTAACATTGGTGTGGACCCTGCCCAGTCACTGGAGCTAGGCCACACTTTCTCTGTGAAAACCTGTATTTCTCACCTGTTATATTAAACCTGTTCTCACTTTCCACTGTGACTCTGCTCTTGAATTCTCTCCTGTGGTGGAGTCAAGAACCTGGTAAGAGGATGGGGTGGGCTGAAGCTGACTATCAGGCCTCCCAGACCATTCCTCTGGCATCACTTCTCCCTATGTCCTGACATGGCATTTCCCTGAAGCATTGGGGGTAGGGGGATATCTCTTCCTTTTCTCATGAAGCCACTAATCCCATCATGAAGGCCATATCTGTATGATCTACTCTAATCCTTACTACCTCCCAAAGGTCCCATCTCTAACTACTATCACATTGGGGATTAGAGCTTCAACATATGCATTTTGGAGGGACACAAACATACAGTCCATAACAGTTTATTTTAATTTTATGTCCGAAAGTTTCAACAACAAAAATTTTTATATGGGGTGTTGGAGAATAAGTTTTCAGAAGTGCAACTTATTCACTTTATACATGTGTCTATACATTGTGTGTAAGTCTATCTAAAATTGCATTTTATTTTAATAGGGCTTAGGAAAAGTCCTATTTAAAGAAATTGGTTTGGGGTTTTTTGTTTCTTGTTTTCAAAACAGATCATCCTTTTGTAATCTAAATTATCATTCTGTAATTTATCTCTTTTGTACACTTGATTTTCTCACCTCTGTATGAACAGCCTTGCTGCAATGCTTCTTAAAAACAGAAAGTATAATTAATGCATAAAGCCTTCAGCAGGTAAAAATACATGCGGAAAGTCAGAAAATAAATAATTTTTAAAATCTTGTTAATCTCTATATAGAAACATAATATAAAAAATTTTTTAAAAGATATATATATATATTTAGATTTTACTTAAATCGCCTCACAAATATACACGTTTTATCTTGTAAACGTTCCTCTTGGCAGTAACAGCAGAACAGCAGAAGGACACAGGAAGCGAGAAATAACTTCTAACGTCTGCTGCAGCACCCCGTGGACTACCCTACAAGCAGGCGGACAGGAAAGGCTCTGCGGAGTGGGAGGGTCTGCACTGCAACTCCCCCAGCCTCACTAAACCAGGAGCGACACACAGGTCAGCCGGCATGGTTCATGGTCACTACCGTAAGTGACACCAATCGAACATCCAGAAAATCACTGCCTTTAAAGAGCCAGGAAATAGCAGCCCTCTGTCCAATTAAGTCTTTTGTTTTACTATTCTGCGTGTGTAATAAAGGTAGATTAAAACAGCAACAATAAGAGAACTCCCCAAGGGATCCTCTGGGCATGCAGGGAAAACGCAAGTTTCCGACCTACAGGAAGGAGAAACAGCATCCATTCGGTTCGCGTTTCTCAATGGCCAATCAAACCTCGCCTTACATAGCAGCGCTGGGAAGAAGGGAGCGGGATCTGTCTGTCTTCCGGGTGCGGCTGCTACGGTCACCTGGAGGGGCGAGCACCCCGCAGGCTGTCTTTGTTACCTGAGCAATAAGGGACGAAGCAGTTCAACCTCTCTCTGTGCTTGCTGGATTTGCTTGTATTTGTTCCCAGCCACTGCTCATGTAATGCACTCCCTTAACCAGGAAATTAAAGCATTCTCCCGGAATAATCTCAGGAAGCAATGCACCAGGGTGACAACGCTAACTGGAAAGAAAATTATAGAAACATGGAAAGATGCCAGAACTCATGTTGTGGAAGAAGTAGAGCCGAGCAGTGGGGGTGGTTGTGGTTATGTGCAGGACCTTAACTCGGACCTGCAAGTTGGCGTTATTAAGCCATGGTTACTCCTGGGTGAGTATTTCGATTTGCCACTAAGTCATTGAGTCCTTTTAACTAGATAACATTCTTATTTTACCCTTTTATGTGTAATAGTCTGTATTATCAGCTCTGCTGCCAAAAAGCTGAAATGTTTCCTTTTTTGGATATGGAACTTGCATTAGCCAGCTAGAGTTGTTTCTGCCCCGCAATATACCCATAAGCATAAGTAGCATTTAGCACCTGGTATGTGAATTTTAGAAGAGCTTCCTTCCTATTTTTCTAACTTCGTTGGAGGATAACACACTGATGTTGTGCTTTCTCGGATTATAAAAGGATATAGCCTTTTAGAAAAGTCAAATTAAAAACAATGCTTTTACCAGACAAAACCACAAGTGACATGGGTTAAAGTTATCGAAAAGTTAATACTTGAAATAGTCATGTGCCCGTTTGTCTACTCAGCTGTTACAAACCATATGGTATACTCTTACATGCCTCCTGTGGCCCACATCTGTTCATAGTGTCTGTTTTTGGAGTGTTCAGGAGGAGGTTTTCTATTTTATAGCTATGAGTCTGACTGTTTTAGGGTTTCTTGTATTATGGAAATAGAGTCCCTGTATAAGCATAGTCCGCAAATAGCAAACGAAGCAAGATTGTAAAGGTACAAACTTGTTAATTTGGCAAGAATATAGTATGGCGTTTTTTAAAAAAATAGTCAACGATGTTTTCAAGTAGATCTAAATTATTTTTCACTCCTGAATAGAGAAATTAAGACTTGGAAAGATTAAATGACTTGTCAATATTTATGCAGCCAAGGCGTTTTTGAGTAGAAAGAACACTGAACTGGGAGTTGGAAGTAGCCAGGCACTATGCAAGTGGCACATGGCATCTCACTCTTTTTAAGGACTCTGTGAAGTAGAGATTATGAGCTCCATTTTACACATGGGAACTGGGATTTAAGATTGGTTAAGTAACTTGCACAAGGTAAAACATTTAGTGAATAACAGAGATGGGCATCAAGCCCTACTCCTTGCTCTCATTGTTATTCTAGATTGCCTCAGGTAGACCAAATTTTCAGCCCTGCTCTGCTTCTAATAGCTACTGCAAGTCATTTATCCTCTCTGGTCCTCCAAAAAGCCATCTGGGAAGCTGAAATAACAGCATCTGCTTCTCTCATAGAGTTGTCCTGAGTTTGTTGTGAAATGTTTTTGACACAAATCAATTGAAGTATACATATGAGTTATTATTGTATGGTATATATGAATCGTTACATAGGTTATCTTTAAATTCACCAAATAAATATCTCCAACTACTTTCTGTAGCCCAGTGAAAAATTATGCCAAATTCTTGCCTCGTTAAAATTTAGCGTATCAGTTAGCAATCAGGAACATTCACCCAGGTCTTGCTTACCACATCTAGGAAAGAAAATATGTCCAGGCACATTTTTTGGTTGTTTGGCTTCGATTACAGTAATAATGGTTTAAAATAATTATGGTAGAATTTTTATATATCATTCACCAATTCAGAGTTTTCATGAACTTTGCTTGTTATTTTCATATGTGGACTTATCCAAAATGAAATGATAAAGGCAGTGTTCTCATACTGGGGTTGGAAGCCTCCCCAGGATCCTGAGAGAGTCCTGGGTGGGGGGAACCCTATGCTGCCTAGTTTCAAGCGCCTTATTCCTGAGAGACTTGTGGATGGTTATTACAACTAAAATTTTTCCTTTCAATGAAGGAGTTGTTTCTGACCAGACTTCGTTTTTCTCTGGGAAATTGGGATTGTTTCCAGACAGATTCTAAGAGATTCCTTCAACTCCTCAGACCAGCACATGCATGCCAGACAACTTTTGTTTTTGGTGGAGAATAAAGAAAATGAAGAGCTATAAAAACGTAATCTGTCTTTTTCATTTAACTTGTAAACTCTAATAAGCTACTGCATTTCAAAAATCTTGTATAAGCCCTTGAACCATCTAACGGGTAGATAAAAGATCTTAGTAGGCATTTTTGTCCTAGGCTTTGTAAATTATATATATATATATATATATATATATATATATATATATATATATATATATATATATTTTTTTTTTTTTTTTTAAAGATGACCAGTAAGGGGATCTTAACCCTTGACTTGGTGGTGTCAGCACCATGCTCTCCGAAGTGAGCTAACCGGTCATCACTATATAGGGATCTGAACCTGTGCCCTTGGTGATATCAGCACCACACTCTTCCAAGTGAGCCATGGGCTGGTCCTTGCAAATTATATTTTTACAACAAAAATTTAAGGAGGAATTTTCTTAAATCCAACTTGATTTGAAAAAGCAGGAATTTTCATTTCTTTTGGGTAATTAAAAGGCGCATTTGTTATTTGCTATATCCATTCTGTTAAGAAGTCGCAAATGGTGACATTTTGAGATCTGTTCAATTTCAGCTGAAAAGCTTGAGATACTTTATGAGATTATAGAGGATTTCTGAAATCTAAGAAGCTCAATTTTCTTGGGAGGCAGATACTGTTTTAAATTTGTATAGCTCTTTGTTATGTAAACTTCTTTCACAACATTATGTTACCCAACTCTCATACAAAGTATGAAATTTTGAAAATAGTGATTTGTAAACTAAGGCATTCTACATCAGAATTTATACATTACTGGTATTTGGCGTTTTCATAAAAACGATATCTTAGAAAAATGGAAATAGGCTTCTAGAGATCTTCCATAGCCTGTATTTTATGACATATATACTATAATTGCAAAAGATTGAATTTGTTAGAAGTTCTAGCTTCATTAGCATGTAATACATATTCTTTCTAAATCAATTACCTTATCTGTTAAATTTCTATAATAATCCTTGTCTAAGATAATGAATATTAGAGTGGCTTATAAGTGTCAATGTAAAAATATAACTGTAAATTATTATTAGACTTCCTTGTTTAGTTGTGAACACTAAACACTTTCTTTTTTTAAATTACTTTTAAAATTATCATTCAATAATATTGACTTGGTATTCAATTTTAACTCAAGTAGAGATTCATATAACCACTGTTAAGATCATCAAATTCTTAAAATTGATACTTGTTTGATTTCAATTAAAATAATTTATGAAAGGATGACATTCTACTTTTCTAAAACAAAGATTTTAAAAATAACACAATGTCATACTATATGATTAATAGTGTTTATTTCTTTTAAAAACAAGAAAAATTTATTAAAGTCTTGTATTAAAAGTTTAATACAAGTCTGTAACACAAAGCATCCATTTAAAATTGAGGAAAAGCTGATATTTACATCTAGAATTTACAGAGGATTAACTTGAGCTAAATACTACCAGGTATAATTTTATTATTGTTTAAAAAGGCAGAGCATACAAGCTGCATTTTTTGGTCTCAAGAACACTAAATTTATGTCAATATAGCCATATTCTGGAAGTCACTTTCAAAATATGGCAGCCAGCTCTGAAATATGAGTAATCAGCCTGTTGTGTGTTTGGGCTATGTGTGTGTGTTTAATGGAAATGATCAAAACATTCAGTGTGGATTAATATTTATAATAATGACAGTCTAGGGTAAAAAAGGAAAGAAAATTTCATTTAGGTCATGTTTTCAGTTTTTTGCTATTTTAAGAAATAGAGTAGAATTATTATTTAAAAGATGGTATGCATATTAAAACACCACATTTCAATTAACTTATTTGAACCTATTTTTTTCCTGGATATTGTTAGGACTACTATAGTAGAAAACTGAAAAATTTTTTAAAAAAATCATGAGGTATTTCAAATTTATAAAAAATTACAAAAAATAATATTACTGTACATTATGTATCCACCATCTAGCTTTAATATATGTTAATATTTTGATAGACTTACTTTTAAGTAGGATGAAGCTGAATGTGGGCTCAGTAAGGAGTCTGTGAGCTTGGTATCATCAAGAGAATATAGGCCAAATAGCATACTTGCTGGCCTTTTAACTACTTAAAAATCATGTAATGAAATTTGGCTAGTTCCTCAGATAGGTAATGTAAGAAAAACACTGTTTATAGAAATGGAATCCAATTCAGGAACATAAAATACTTGAAATCTTTAAATATAAATGCCCTACTTTTTCAATTTGAAACTCACTTTACTTGAACTAGTTATTCTGCTGTATGAACTTGCTTATTAACTAGATAGAGCCAGTTTCCAAGTGTGGGAGATTTGGAAAGCCAACTTTGACAGGAAGAGACTGTAAAAGGTACAGCTCTAGTGGTGCACGGAGTGTGGGTGGGGTCCTTTAGACCAACAGCATTTGCTCTAAGCTACTGGTATTCCCAACCAGCTGGCACTAAGTCATTTTGTGGGTGTCTGATTTTCTTAATATCCTTTTTAAAGTTACAAGACAAAGAGATGCTTATTGTAAAAAACACAAATGAGCATAAAGAAAAAAATCACCTAGAACTCCACTGTTAACATTTGTTCTATATACTTCCTTTCTATTTTTAAGCATATATTTTTGTTTCTATATAAAAATGGATGATGGCATTTTATAACCTGCTTTTATCACCTTATGTATTAAGAACATATTTCCATGCTATCAATATTCTTCTACATTTCTTATCTCTAATGGTGATAATGGCTGTATATATTTCACTATGTATTTGTACCATCTTTTATTTAACCAATCCCTATCATTGGGCTTTTAGTTGTTTTGTTTTCATTTTTCATATTATCAACAATGCTATCTATGATGATCATCCTTATAGCTTATCTTTGCAACATTTATAACTTTTAGGACAAATTCTCAGAAATGGGATTCAGAATCCAATGGGAAATACAAGATTAATATTTTTCGATGAATATAACCAAATTGCTCTTCAGAAGTTTGGACTGAAGTCCTCCCAAGTTGTTGGGTTTTTAAAAAATAAATGAATAACTAACAGAATTGTTGTACAAATTTGTATTAAAAGGATAATTATATTTATGTTCAAGGTGATATGATTTATTTCTTATAGGCTCACAAGATGCTGCTCATGATCTGGATACACTGAGAAAACACAAGGTAAAAAAAGCTTCAAGTCTAGCACCACATATAGGAAGTCTTTTAACTGTTACATTTATTTAGGAAAAACTGTATTCATCCATATCTGGTACATTTCAGAGTTTAATTGGTAACATTTTGGCTATCATTTTAGTAAAGTTGCAAAAATTATTGCACCTAATTCAAATATGTGGAATTGTAATCCATCTTCTCAGTTTTATGTTCTTCTCAATTTCCTTCACATATACTCAAGAACCTTTGGAGGTATGTCATTATTACCTTTGCTTATGTAGTTCCTCTGTGTGGGATAGACTTATAGATTCTCCCTCATCTCTGCTTGTCAAAGATCTATCCATGCCTTGAGTCCCAACTCACAGACCACTTCTTCCCTAATACCACTTCCTCCCACCCTCCTCCACACAATGTATGTGATTTATTACTTATTTCAGTTTGTACTCAAAATAATTTTTATCCGTGTACCATTTTGTCAAGCACTGTTTCAGGTCATGGAATTGGTATGGTTCAAGGAGAACGAGACCTATTCACATGAAGCTTATGATCTGAGGGGAAGAGAGGGAAGAGAGACAAACAGGCAGTTTCAGTACAGTGTGCTGTGTGCTTTCATTGGGAAGTGCAGGGTGCTGTAGAAGTGCACAGGAGATGATGCCCTTAACCCATGTTCATTTTGTTTTCTTTTGTTTGGGGATAGGAGGGTCAGGGAAGGCTTCCTGGAGGAAGTGATGCTGGAGTTTTGCTCTGAAGGGGGTGGGGAAGGACCAGATAGAAAAGTGTTCAGATAGAAGAAATGGTATGTGTGAAGGCTCAGGAGCAAGGGAAAGGCTGATGCTTTCAGGGACAGAAAAGAAGTTCAGTAACTGTGGAATACAGAGTCTGAGAAAGAAGGGTACCAAGAGACAAGGCCAGAAAGTTACACATGAGCCTGATCACAAAAGGCCATGTAAGCCAGAGTAAGTTATTTGGACTTGATCCAACAGATAGTGGAAAGTAATTAAGAGGTTTTACTCAGAAAAGTAACAGGGTAGAATTTGCATTTTAGAAAGATTGTTAGAAGCAGTGTGGAAAATAGATTGGAGGGTTCCTCAAGCTAGAGATGAGGAGACCAATTATGAGGCTATTGCAGTAATCTAAAAATAAGATAATGGCAGCTTAGATTAGGATGCAGCAGGAATAGAGAGAAGTGGATGGATCTGAGGGTCTTCTTAGAGGGTAAAATTCTCACAATTTCGTGATTGGTTACTTATGGGACAGAGGGAGGTGAGGTTGAGGGAGGAGGAGGAGTCAAGGCTGATAACTAGCTTTTTTTGGTAACTTTAAGTAGGGTTGGTGCCATTCCATGAGAGAGGGAACAAGTAGGAGAAACAAGTTTTGGAGGAAAAACATTGAACTCAGGTTTGAACATTTTTAATTTCAGGTGTTGTGGATCATCTAGGTAAAGTTGTTTAGTAGACAGTATGGATATATGGGGTCTGAAGTTCAGGAGAGAGGTGAAGATACAGATTTAGGAATCTTTAGGTTATAAGTAGTGATTGAGCTCATTGGAGTAGATGAAATCATCTGGGAAGAGGTTTAAGGTGAGCAGAGAAGAAGGCCTATAACAGAACTCTATCATGGAACCAATAGGTTGACTAATACCAACCTATAAGGAATAATCAAAGGAAGGAGAATCTGCAGGTCCAAAATATGGTGTCATGGAAGCCAAAGAAGGGGACAGTGTTTTAAGGAGAGAGTCATCAGTGTTAGATGCTACAGAAATTGAAGGACAATTAGGACTAAATTATGTCCATTAGACTTTGTAACAAGGAGGTTGTTTGTATTTTTGGTGGAAACAATTTCATGTGAATTGGAGGCCAAAGCCAGATTTCAGAAGAAAATGGAAGGAGCCATAGGTTATATTGAGGACAGGGGAGGGAGATGAGAGAGTTGTGAGCATGTTTTAAGGCTGATGGCAGAGGAAGGAATTGAAGATACAGCAAGGTTATGAAGATAAGCAAGAGTTATGGCTAGAGGGAAGTACCAGGAAAGTAAGAGGCCATGTGACCCCAAGCACAGGGACTGGAATAAGCTTTATGAGGATGCAGGAGCACATCATTTATTATAATCAGAAGACAGAAAGAAAGTACAGTTATAGGCAAGGTTGTTAGATTTGATGGTAGGATGTGTGAGTTCCTATGTGATGCTTCTCTTTTTACTGGAAAGTAGTAAGTGAAGTAATTTGCTTGGAGTAAGGAAGAGATGGTAGCACTGAATGTTTTTAGGGGAGTGTGCAATATTTGAAAGAGCTGATATGGAAAATGAGGGAAACAGCCTACTAGGAAAATATAGTTGCCCAGCATTACTGAGGGTCAAGAAAGGTTGGCTGTCATGAATTTATGATAGGCATGAAAAGCAATATTGTGATTTTTCTCTAGCAACGTTTAGCAGTCTGTGTATAGAATGAACATTTGTCAGACAGGTGTGGGAGAGGTGGACTAAGGACTATAAACTGAATAGAAAAGGAAGTGAAAACAAGAGGGGGCTGATAGATAAGAAGAAAGTAGAAAGAGCAAGGAATTAATAGTTCTTATGAAGTCTAGTGGGAGGAACTGAGTGAAAGACCTGAAAGATATGAGTGGGATACCTAAATTAATGGTATCAGAGCTGGAGCAGTTCTGGCATTGACCTTGAAGGACAGTGATTGAAGTGGAGTAGTGATGAAGGTCATTGGAGATAAGATGGCAGGGAATTGTTAAACCTAAATGGAAATTGATGTCATCCAGGATAGTGATAGGACTTGGGGTAGGATTTAGCAAACTGAGAGGTGCCCAAGGGACAGAGTGCAGAATGTGAAGAAGATGGGATATCAGTTTGTTCGAACCCCCATGAGCCAAGATTTTTTACTGCAGGGTAAAAAAGTGATTTGGAAGAAGCAGGGAGTAGCCATAAAGACTGCAACCCTGGGCCGAGCCCGCGGCGCACTCAGGAGAGTGCGGAGCGCGGCGACGCTCCCCTTGCGGGTTCGGATCCTATATGGGAATGGCCGGTGCACTCACTGGCTGAGTGCAGGTCACGAAAAAGACAAAAAAAAAAAAAAAAAAAGACTGCAACCCTGACTCTCACCCACTATACAAATGGGGTATGTGAGAATGAGGAGTCTCCACTTGATGTGGTGTGCTGATATGTAACATTTTGTATCTCGCTCATTTATCTGTTCAGAAAATATTAAGCACCTACTTTGTGCTAGTCCCCTTTGTAGGTAAAGGAGATATGGAAATGAACAAGCAGTAAGGTCAAAGCTCTTAAAATATGAAGGTACTTCAGAAAGTTTATGGAAAGATTCATATTGTTTTTTAATTCTGTTTTTCTATGAACTTTTTGAAGTACCCTTGTATGCTTCTTTCAGATGAGAATATGTTCTCTAAAAGAATCGAGACAAGGCAATGAGAAGAGTGGCAGGGGGACATCACGAGTTAGGCTAGGCCTTTCTGGGGGTGTGACATTTCAACTATGACCTTATGTCCCATGCTTAGATGAAGAAAGAACACTTTGGTCTGAGAGAATAGCAAATGCAAAGGCTCTCAGTGGGGGACAAGATCTGTTCCTCTCTTTTGGTCCCATAATTATTTGTTCTTTTAGATCTTAACACTTTCTGCCATACTTTTTTTTTTTTTTTTTTTTAGGAAGACCAGTAAGGGGATCTTAACCCTTGACTTGGTGTTGTTAGCACCATGCCGTCCCATGTGAGCCAACCAGCCATCCCTATATAGGGATCCAAACCTGTGGCCTTGGTGTTATCAGCACCACTCTCTCCCAAGTGAGCCATGGGCTGGCCCCTTTCTGCCATATATTATTACCATCAGTAAACACGTTTTCCTCTCCTCTACTATTTAGCAAACTTCTAGAGGATACTTTGTCCTACTTACCTTTGTTACACACAGCTCTGAAAAAAATTGTGATTGAAGATAAAAAAAATTTATGTGATAAACACTTACAATTATTTCTTCAAGGCAATAACTACTAGCCAGTTCATTAACTAGTTTTACATTTTTGTTAACTGACTGATGTATTTAAACTGGGCTCTCCTTGGTTTGTTATAATTACTGCCTGACAATAAGAAATAATGGCCTTGACTTGCATAAGGATATGAGAATCACTGTATTTCCCAACAGAAACCCTCTTATATTGATATTTTAACTTAAGTAAAACAAGTTTCAAAGACTTGCTTACACTAATAAATTAATGTTTCTCAGGGTAAAAATGACAAATAGAAACTGATAGATTTTTACATTGGTGAGTGTTTTTATCGTCTCTCCCCTCTATGGTACACAAGTTCAAATTCAACTTTATCCTAGTGATGTGAAACAAGTAGTTGCTTAAGAGATCCTGCTATCTCTACACAGTGATCCTGTTAATAATGCCTGGTAGAAGTGAAGCTAAACTGAACCACTGAATAGAGAAGGTTTCTGTAAAAATTTAAGGATGCTGAAAAACAACATTATTGATTTAAATGCATGGCACATTTCAAAGTGATATTCTAGGATTTAAGTAAAGTGCTGCTACTAGTAGAAATTCTCTTGTGGAGGACTATTTCAAAAATTTCTATAGGAACTTAATGTTTATAGATGGTAATAATGGTCGCTTTATTAATAAAGTACTCCTTAAGTGCCTGGTGTGTGTCTAATAAAGCACTATGGAGGATAGAATATTTAAAATGTTCCAAGTTATTTATTGCAGCATTGTTCATAATAGCAAATCATTGAAAACAACCCACCTGTCCATCAATAGGGAACTGGTTAAATAAACAATAGTACACCCACATCACAGAATACTATTTAGCTATCAAAATCAACACACAAAAAGGGTCTCTATATACTGATATGAACAGATATTCAGGACATATTTAAATAGGAAAAAATTCCCAAGGATGTTGCCATTGTGTAAGAAAGTCAATAAATAAAACATTTACATAAAGAAACACTGAGAGAACATGCAAGACACCAATAAAGGTGGTTACCCTTAGGGTGGGAGATAATACAATAGACAGAGACAGGTTGAGAACAAGGCTTCTCAATGTTTTCTTTTCACAGTCTTTTGATATTTGAACCAGTTAAAAAATAAAATTTTATTAAAAATGGAAATAATATGCGTAAATGTGGGTACTAAGTGAGATAACATGTATGCCTGACACATATTAAGTACTCAGTAAAGGGGCTATTCATATTATTGCTAATATGAATGACTTGCAAATCCAAGGGCAAACATTATTAGGAGCTCTGTAACTAAGTTTTAGAAGTATGTTTTATTACTGGAGGGTTTTAGGTTGGGTCCCCCATCACTACCACCACCTGTGACTCAGTACAATTCTTGTCAATCAGGATCATTCAGTCCATACACATCTAAATTTCATTTCCAAACAGCTACACTACCCAGGCATTGGGTAGTTTAATAATCCACAATATTTGTTAAGCACACCTACCTTTCAATGTGTATTCCCAAGATTCTCATTTGGTCTTATCCATAATCCTGTGATATATAAGGCAATTATATATGTATATATGTGTAATTGATATTATATATGTATAATTTTGTAAGTAGTAAGGCCTCAGTTCATTTCTGGTCTTTTAGAATGTAGGATATAGTTGTGAAGACACATCAGTATTATAAAACACTGAAAGATATTATGTAATTGAGGGCAGAATCATAGAATCCTGGCCAGGAGTACACTGGGGGTGACAGAGGGACTTGATGTAGTCACATAAGTTGAAGGATATTTCAGACTTTAAATTTTTTTTTTTGGTGGCTGGCCTGTGTGGGGATCTGAGCCCTTAACCTTGATGTTGTCAGCACCACACTCTCCAAGTGCACTAACCAGCCAGCTCTCAGACTTATCTTCTAAAAATGCTCTCCATCCTTTCTACTTTCTCCTTCTTCTCTCATTTTAAGAGAGTCTCCTAAGTAGATATTTGAGGGGTTTTTTTGTTGTTGTCTTTCTTCTTCAAGGCAGTTAAGCTACTAAACGGTCAATGGCTCTCTCTTCATGAGGCCTGGTTCTTTAAGTGTTGTAGTCGATACCCTTGGTTGTGAGCCAGAGAAACCAATTTGAGCAACTTGAGCAAGGAAAGAGAATGGGTATAATAATAACAGGAGCTTCTCTGGACCCAAGGGCAGGGAGTGGCCATGCCTCACCAGAGACTGGAGCCAGGGAATGGAAGGCTATACAAGAGAGCCCCTTTCCCCCCTGGCGCCCCAGTCCTCTCTGCATATCTCCTCCATTCATCTTACTTTGCAGCAGCAGTTCTTTAGTAGCTCTGAGCACATAATAGAAAATGGCTGTCTTACAGCTCTCACATTTGTAGCTCACTCTGTCTTTTAATGTTTGTAAAGATAATCTGAACAGCCACCTTAAGTCATGTGCCAGCCCAAATCTAGTCAACTATGTTTGGGGGAGGAGTGGGGTGTTGCCAGAGCATACCTGAGAGGGAGGGGGGCCAGAGAGTCAGGGCTAGACAGATACTCTACAATATGTGTGAAATACATGAAAATATGGAGGTTAGGCAAAACCTAAGACACACGCTAAGGAAGGAGAGTAAATACAGTAAGAAGCATTGTCATGATAAGAAACAGTGACTCATTTTTCTGATCTAATGAACTTTCCACATGGCTCCTTCCACATGCTTCAAGGACTCTAGGAAAAGGGCTCAAATACATAGATGGAGTAGGAGGAGATGGACATGCTCAAGAGTAACATATGAAAAAAGTCTTTCATACTCCCCTTCCCCTCACTGCCTCCCATGCTACCCTTGCTTTTCAGCCAGACTAATTCATCAGAATCTCTGGGTATGAGGCCCTGTGGCATTGATAGTTTTTAAAAGCTCACCAGGTGATTCTAATGTGCAGCCACACTTGAGAACCATTTTGCTAGTAAAGAAAATGAAGGAAATTAGGGAAGTAATTATTGAAAGGGAAGTTTCGTATCATTGATATACTTCTTCTATTTAAGTTTTTATATAGACATTCACTGATTCAATCAATGGATTTTATAAGCACTTTCCGTTAAGCTCCCTGCTCACTCATAGTGCTTACGTAAGTTAAACATGTAACTTATGTTTACATTTCACTTACGTAAGTTAAACATGGTCTTTACCCTTATTTTCTAGTGCAGTGAGGGAGACAGTCTCTAAGTGGTGATCTAAACTAGTGCAACAATAGGGAGTTATTACAGTATATAGAAGGAGCACTTCTGGTGAGGGATGAGGTAGTCAGAGAAGGCTTCTTGGAGGAAGTATCATTCAAGTGAGTCATATTTAAATTTTTGGTTATTCTTGTTACAGATATCAACATCCCAGCATCTTTTTAGATAACCTAATTCATGAGACTTTTAAAAATCATCTTTTTCTTTCTCTTTAAGGTGACTCATATTCTTAATGTTGCATATGGAGTTGAAAATGCATTCCTCAGTGACTTTACGTATAAGAGCATTTCTATACTGGATCTGCCTGAAACCAATATCGTGTCTTATTTTCCAGAATGTTTTGAATTTATTGAACAAGCGAAAATGAAGGTAAGTTTTGTTTCGATCCACAGTTCTTCAGAAGCAGAAATTTGAAATTATGAGTCCATTACCCAATCTTTATTTATTTTTTTATTTTTGTAATGAATCTCTAAAGGGCCATTATGAATTTCACCTTCAACAATATTTCATTAATTCTTACAGTTATTCAGAAAAGAGTTAATTGCTCTTTTCTTAATGAGATAGTTACTTTTACCATTAATTCAGTCTCATCTCCCTATGCCTTACTGAGAAATGTTAGAAGATAGAATCCTCTACTTAAGTGAATTTTTCTGTGTAAATATGTAGTTAGATTTCCTTTGAGGGTTTATAACCACTGGCCCTCTAACCAATTTGCAAGATGATCAGATGGACTATAGGATAGAGAATGTTCTAGTCTTGCTAGTGTATTTATGATGATTAATATGAATTCATTTTTTTTTTTAAATTTTATTTTGTCGATATACATTGTGGCTGATTATTGTTGCCCATCACCAAAACCACCCCTCTCTCCTCCCTCCCGCTATATGCATTCATTTTAATGACTGAAGGAGGATTACAACTATGCATTTTTATCAGTAGAATTTTAAGGCACTCTAAGGACTAAACGTGTATTGCTTTACTGAGATTGTATGAAAATATTATCAGAAGCTGTCCATTGGTTTTTGATGTTAGAAGACCAATAGACAATATAATACTTTAATCTTGATATTGGATCCAAGCCAACATTCTGACAGGCAGGATGTCTAGATCAGCTATTATTAGTAATTATATCTTGAAATGACATCAGTTTTTTTTTTGTTGTTTTTTTTTTTTGGACCGGTAAGGGGATCGCAACCCTTGGCTCAGTGTCGTGGCCTCAGTGCTATGAGCGCCACACTCTCCCGAGTGAGCCACGGGGCCGGACCGAAATGACATCAGTTTTAATCAGGAAATAATTTCTATGAAATTTATGTAAGATAAATAGATAGGAAAGCAGAAGCACTTATAGAGAGAAGTAACTTTCCTGGAACACCTAACAATGTCAGCTAGGATTAGAATCCAGTTTAATTGAATTCTGGTGTAATGGTCTCCCTTCTACTTTCTCTCCTTCCCTTTTTCTCTTCCTCTCTCCCTTTCTTCCTTCCATTTAGTAATATTTATTGAGTGCCTTATGTGCTCAGCACTGTTTTAGGTACCTTCCTACTGAACTGGAAAATTCAGCTCTACTGTTCGTCAGCTTTATTTCATGGCAGATATCTGGCTGGAATCAAAGAACAAGGTTTTCTAATTCAAAGCCTTAAATTGGCCATTCTTTTCTCTTGTGAAAAATTTTATAGGCTCTGGATTGTAACATTCCCGTGTACTAGTTAATAGTGTTAGAAATAAAAATGATATATTCTATATTAGCTGCTGCTCTAAGGAGATAAAGAGTATGCCTTAGATGATAAAGAATAGATATCATCCTTGTTCATATTAGAATTAGAAGATATGTTCCTGTTGCAAGTAGAAATTGGAGAGGATCATAGTATCTAGAAAGAAAAACAAAAAATTGAGTATTCTAATAAACTTTGGAATTAAAAAATTTTTTAAATAAAGTTTGCCTTTATTTGGGCTAATAGTTAATTAGAATGGTTCTTGGCTTGTGTTTTCTAAAAATAGAGCTTGAGACAAGGGTTAAGAGCTCATGCTTAATTTGACAGGTACAATCCCTAGGTAGTGAGAATGAGAAGAAAGGAAAATGATTCAAGGTAGGATGGGAAGCAATGCAAAGTGATGGATGTGTTTACCCTGCTGAGGACAATTTCACAGTGAGCTGACCAGGAAATAGCTGGGTGCTCAGCAGGTACAGCTGCTCTACCCAAGACATCTCTGGACATGCAGTACAAAGAAACTGCACCTCTATACAGAGTTTGGCAGGGTGGAAGGATATCTGCCTGGCTCCCTCTCAGCTCCTGTTTCCATTGGTCAAAGTTGGCTTATGAGGAGGTAACTAACCCCACAATTCCAGTTTATGACATTCTACTCCTTCAGCAGGCAGCTTGAAGCCAAACCAATGCCCTGTGGTGTGACTTTTCATCCAAGTTCAGAAGTAGCAAGAGAAACCAGAACTCAGGGAATGCCTGTCTATGCTGTGGACACCCTGGGGGAAGAGCCAGGCCTTCTTAGACAAGCAAAAATTAATGTAACTTAGGGGAGCAGTCAGTCATGGGGGTCACAGCTGAGGTGAAGCAAACTGAGTGTCCGTGAGATGATGGTACCAAGAGGATCTGAGTTGTTGCATAAGATGTTTCTGATTCAAGATGTATTAGAATTCCACAGTATATTCTAATTTCTCAAGCCTTGTGTCTTATACTGGGATCCTAACCTCAGCCAGTATTTCCTTGTTCAGAAAACTCTTTATTCTTTAGACTAATACGTACTTAGTTTTAGCAATAGAATTCTTGAATTTTCTTCATTGGTTATTCCTGGAAGAGATCTCTTCATGACTTTGTCTATTGTATTTTCAAATATTTTAAAATCTAATTACTCAGTGAGTTGCATATTTCAAAACTACCTTTCTAGGCCCTAGTTTGTTATTTTCTTCTTTTTACATATATTTGCCAAATAGAATGTCTTCCATTTTCCCCTGTCTTTCCTTATTTCCTTCTGTACTTATAAAACCCTTTTTGATTTCTCTGTTCTTCTACTATCTCCACTTTGTATATCACTTGTCAGGTTTATGCCTAAAGGGACAGAAATACACATGAGAGAGAAGCAATAATGGTAACTTCTGTAGCCTCGAGAGTTCTTTCAGGAACTAAATTTATTTAACCACTCTTTTTATTTGCAAAAGGTTTTGTTTGTTAGTATGAAAATGCATATTTGATATCCTCTGTTTATTATTATTTATTTTATAAGATGTGATTTTTAAAACATTATATAAATAATCCAGGTTCATTGTAGAAAAAATGGAAAATACAGATAAAAATTAAGATTGTCCTATTTCCACACTTAGATATAACCACTCTTGCATTTTGATAAGTTTTTCTAGGACTTTAACATTTAACATTTGCCAGCCAGCTGCCAAAAAAAAAAAAAAGTTATTCATTCTTTCATTCATTTGTATTTTATATGTTATATATAATATGTACTATTATATATTATTTGTAATGTATAATATGTATATACATTTTTAATAAAATGGTATATAATTCATGTTCTTTTATAGCCTGCTTGTATACTTAATATCAAATAATATTTAATTTCTACATAGTATTCTAGTACTTAGTGATTTCTATAATTTATTTATCTAATTTCCTACTATGAGACATGTAAGCTGTTTCCAGTTTTTTGTTCAATATAAGTAAAGGTTCATAAGAGAAACATTATGACTCTAAATAAATATCTAAATTCACTACGTTTTTCAATGGTTCTTCCAGCTTGTTTCACATGCTACCCAGCACTGTTTTGTATTTTCCATGTTTACATTGCCCTCTTCTAGTGTGGATTGTCATGAGTGGACTAGTCCAACCTGTGCTACCCAAAGTGTGGTCCAGTTTGCTGCCGGACCTCAGTAAGATAAGAAGTTTGTACCTAAATATAAATCAAGACATTGCTTCATTTATTGAGCAATACTGACTACCAAAAAAGAAAGAAGCTGAATTAAACAGTACATTTGGTAACAGTTTTTCATCCACTGCAAAATTCTTATTTCATCATAGGCTGTTGTCAAGCATTTGCAGAACACATCATGCCCAAGTTTTATTGGAAGTTATATGTAAGAAAAACACCTGAACTTGGCTCAGTCTGTCAGCAAATATTAATCACTTATTCTGAGAAATTGTGAGGGGTACACATTGCTGCCCTCAAGGAGCTTACAATCTAATTGAAAAGCTATTAATAACAGAAGAAAACAAAGAAAACTCTATAAAATGGAGTTACTATCTGCCCGTAGCAAAATGGTGATCTGAACTTTTGAGACAACGCTTTCCTTTCAGAAATGCATAACAAATTATTTTATTCACTTAGCAAACATTTATGTAATACCTACTATGTGCCAAGAATTGCATTATGTAGTAGGCACACCACGATGACTAAGACATTCCTTCTGCCCTTCTCTCACCTGGAGAGAAGCAGTCTTCTTAGAAGCCAGATTTAGCTGTACCAAAACTCTTCCAGGCAGAGGACAACAGCAAGTGCAAAGGAAAAAAATTATAAATTATTTGTCACTATTTTGAATTCTGGAAAAGGAATATAAAGCCAATAATTTCTCTGTAAATACTTTCAAGAATAATGTGATACCTAAGGAATAATAAAAAGGTAGAAGGTAGATAATTCATAATCTGTGGAAGAGCAACTGCTATATATAGTAGTAAAATAGAAGAAAATACTAACATTAGCTAAAAATTTTCATTTCATTGGGAAGGCTAAAAAAATTAGCTAAAATTGGATGCATAGTGTATGAGACTGAAAATAAAGCTGGTTTTATTTTCAAAGGCATATTTATGGATCATAAAATACAGCTGACTAGTATAAAGCCAGGAAATATTTTAAATGATATTGAATGGTATCTCTTGCTTATTAAGCTTATAATTGCAAGCTTCTTTGGAATACTTAATTAATATGTTTTGAGCTTCATGGAATTCATTAATAATTTATATTAGTTACTGTAATATAATTTGTTTTTTTTTTTTTTGTGGCTGGCTGGTACAGGAATTAAACACTGGACCTTGGTGTTATCAGCACCATGCTCTAACCAACTGAGCTAATTGGCCAGCCTGTAATATAGTTTTTAAAGATCTTAAGTGTCATAAAAATGAGCTATTGCCACAAAGTGAGAAAAGTTCCAGATGTATACTGTTTAGTGAATATTTGAATATTTGTCTTTTGCTTTTCTTGTAGAGAAACAAAGTTTGAAAATGAGTCGTGAATGTCTATAAGAAAGCAAGTGAAATTGTCTTTTTGGTAGGAGGATTTTCAAAATATTAACTCATTTTGTAGTTAATCATTTGGCTTTTTTTTGGATGGCTGGCTGTTACTGGGATCCAAATCCCTGCCCTTGGTGTTCTTGGTGTTTTCAGCACTACGCTCTAACTGAGTAAGCTAACTGGCTGGCCCTTTGGCTTTCTTGAAAAGAGATGCCTTGCAAATTTGTTACACAATCCTGGAAAGGAATTTTCCAGCAGATATATGAATCTGAGAAAACTAATATAAGTAAAATAATCTAATGAATCATAGCAATAGAATTGTTAAAGTGTGCTTTGGGTAGAGGATTTTCAGTAGTATTTTTTTCCCCTTCCTCTGTTCCTATCTTTCCTTTGTGTTGTGCCAAATGAAGGATCAGGAAATGAAGTAACTGAAATGTCTAATTCTGTAGGGTGTGCTCACAGTTCACTACATTTCATTTAGATCATTAACTTTTTATTTATTTATTTTTTTAATTAATTTTTTATTTTTTTATTTTTTATTTTATTTATTTATTTTTTTAAATGACCGGTAAGGGGATCTTAACCCTTGACTTGGTGTTGTCAGCACCACGCTCACCCAGTGAGCAACCGGCCATCCCTATATGGGATCCGAACCCATGGCCTTGGTGTTATCAGCACCACACTCTCCCGAGTGAGCCACGGGCCGGCCCTAGATCATTAACTTTTTAAAAGCTTGAGATAAGCCAAGCTGTATCAGGGCTTTTCCATCAGATCTATCACATTTATTATTAATGCAATATTGCCCCCATCAGCATTGGTCTTACACTGTGTCCCTTTTCACTTGGAAAGTATCATTTGCAAGTTACCTGAAACGTTTATCATTTATTGACTTCATGCTGGTATCTGATTACCTTTTCCACTTCATTGTTATGAGTTATTTGTATCATCATTTTACTAACTCATAAATTTAATTATTTTTTGTTATTTCCTTCCAGAACAAAATATGTCCAAGGGTAGAAATTTTTTTTCCTTCCTGATCATTTTACACATAAATTTCCAAGCCAGGGACTCTAGTTTCTTTATGGGAACACTATGTGTACCTGGATTGTATGTGGCTTTCTGCTTAGTTTATGGTTTTATTTATATTTCCATGTATGTCCCTTGTGATTTATCTCTTATTTATAAACATGTGGCTACTAAGTTACTAGGCTTTTATATGTACTTTACTGGATTACTTTAGTTTAATAAAAGATACTGTTCCAGAATTCCAAATCCATCATTAAAGCATTTCAGTCCTGGGGGAGTAGGGAGAGAAGGTATAGGTTAGTTGATTGATTGATTGTTTTTCCATTCATTGTTTGCAATGAATTTTTTTTTTATAACCAAATAAATTGAATCAAATAAATCAATAAAATGGAATGTTTATAATTTTAAGTAATATAAGAATGTGCAATCAATTTAATGACCTTTCTCAAATGAATAATGAAGATTTTGTTTGATTTTATTGCAGGATGGAGTAGTTCTTGTTCATTGTAATGCAGGAGTTTCCAGGGCTGCTGCAATTGTAATAGGCTTCCTGATGAATTCTGAAGAAACCTCGTTTACCAGTGCCTTTTCTTTGGTGAAAAATGCAAGGCCTTCCATATGTCCAAATTCTGGCTTCATGAAGCAGCTTCGTACATATCAAGAGAGCAAAGAAAGCAATAAGTGTGACAGATACAGGAATTAGAAAGGGACAACAGTTCATGAGTCACATTCTATCAGATGATGGATAACTAATCTCTGAATTAGCCTCTATAGCCATCTTTTCCCTTTTTGGATAGTAGACTAGCAAAAACTTCCTTTTCTTGTGCCTTTTTCAAGTGGAAACAGGTCAATTTGGTTGATCTGAGCTAGCATATTAATAAATTTTAAAATTATATTACTTTCTCTTTGTTATTATAATATGTGACTAAATGCTTCTTTGAATTGCTAAGGAAAAATAATAAAGTATTACCAAACATTGATTTCTGTGGAAGAAAAAGGTTTAAATTCAAAATTTGTATTAGAACATAGAAAAAATAAATCAGTTGATGAAAACTTTTAGTGTTTTTCTATACCAGCAACTGTTTTCATGAAGGAAAAAACTTGAAGTGCTGCTTAACTTACTATTTCACAGGAAGGTAAATTTCTTTGTAAAGAATCTTTTTAAGATTAAAAATGAATACTTTAAACTTCCCCAAAGAAGTAGCTAGAATCTAAAGGTTTACATAATTATATAGTGGTTACAAGATTCACAAATTTTATGTCCTGTTATGAAAACATACTCACTTTTCATTAGATTTTTTAGTTTAATTCTATTACCTGCATTTTATTGTTGTTATCATTATTGTTTTACTTATTTATTTATTTGTGGCTGCCCAGTAAGGGGATCTGAACCCCTGGACTTTGTGTTGTAATACTGCACTCTAACCAACTGAGCAACTGGTCAGCCCAGTTTTTTATTTTTTAAATGTTTGTATTGATGTTCTCTTTTACACTGTTGTGAGCTTTTAGTTCTTTCATTAGGTGATCTGTTCTCTTACATTTTTGTGCTTTTCTTAAAGGTTTTTTAAAAAATTATTTATTAATATTACTTTTTTTACATTCTATGATGTTGTTGTGAAGCAGTTGGGAGGGAGGGGTAGAGGATGAGCTTGGAGAAAATAATATTAAGTGAAATAAGCCAGACACAGAAAGAGAAATACTGCATGTTCTCACTTATATGTGGGAGCTAAAAAAGAGAACAAAACAAAACAAAAAACAATCAAATAAATAATAATAAGTTGAATTGTTAAAAGGCGAGAGAACTGTGGTTACTAGAGGCAGGAAAGGAGAAAGATGATAGTGAGATGCTGGTTAATAGATGCAAAATTACAGCTAGATAGGAAAAATAAGTCCTATTGGTGTACAGTCAACCCAGGAATATGTAATTAACAGTGGTTTACTGCATGTTACCAAATGACTAGAAGAGGGGAGATCAAATGTGCACATCACAAATAAATGATTAAGTTTGCAATGATGAATATGCTAATTATCCAGAATAGATCATCACACATTGTATATATGTATTGAAATATAACTCTGTACCCCATAAATATGTACAGTCAATATGTTTAAATAAAAATATTTTTAAAAAAGAATGTTACAGGGCCGAGCCCGTGGCGCACTCGGGAGAGTGCGGCGTTGGGAGTGCAGCGACGCTCCCGCCGCGGGTTTGGATCCTATATAGGATTGGCCGGTGCACTCACTGGCTGAGTGCCGGTCATGAAAAAGACAAAAAAAAAAAAAAAAAAAGAATGTTACATTAATTGAATCATAGTGTGTGATATTCTGGGATTGGCTATTTCATTCAGCATAATTTTCTGTAGATTCATCCAGGATGTTGCACGTATCAGTAACTTGTTGATTTTTACTACTTAGTAGTATTCCGTGATATAGATGCATCACAGTTTGGTTAACTACTAACATATTGAAGAACATCTAGATTGTTTCCAGTTTGAGCTATTACAAACAATGTGTCTATAAACATTCATGTACAAATTTTTGTATTAATATACATCATTTCTCTGGGAAAAATGCCCAGTTGCTGATTCATTTGATAGTTGTTTATTTAGTTGTTTAAGAATCTGCCATTTTCCAGAATAGCTGTATGATTTTGTATTCCCACAAGCAACATTTAAGTGATCCAGTTTTTCTACATCCTTGTCAACATTTGGTGTTGTCACTATCTTTTACTTTAGCTGTTCTGGTAGGTACATAGTAACATCTCATGGTTTTAATTTGCACTTCCCTAATAGCTTCTGATGTTGAACATCTTATCATGTGTTTATTTGTCATCTGTATATCTTCTTCAGTAAAATGTCTCTTCATGTATTTTTTCCATTTTCTAATTAGATTGACTTTTTTACTATTGAGTTTTGAGAGTTCTTTGTATGATCTAGATTCTAGTCTTTTTGTTGGATGAATGGTTTGCAAATATTTTCTTCTACTCTGTAGATTGTCTTTTCATCCTCATAACAAGATCTTCCATAGAACAAAATTTTTATTTGCATGAAATCCAATTTATAAATTTTTCCTTTATGGATTGTGAGTTTGATGTCAAATCTAAGGGCTTTTTGCCACTCTAGGTCTTAAAGATTTTTGTCTATTTTTTTAGAAGTTTTATGGTTTTGCATTTAAGTCTGTCCTCCATTTGTTAGACTCTCAAAAATATTCCTACAACATTAATTGCCATTTGAACTTTTATTATCATAATATGCATGATTGTAATATAGCTTGACCTGCTGTTAAAAATAATACACAAAGATTATTATTAAAATAGTTGATTGTAAATTATAGGTTGGATCAGTCTGGGTCCAATCGGGAAAGATAAGCCAGACAATAATTTGAAAAGGGAAAGTTATATAAGGATTTATTAACCATAATAGGATTGTAATAACGGATTGTCTAGAAAGAAAGAAGTAAAGAGAACTGTAAACAATACAGGAATAGCAGATACAAAGAGCAGCCACCACTCATGGGGCTAAGATAGAGCATTCAAGGAAGAAAGCCCACAGGGTTGAAATCCAGATCTTGTTGTAGAGTGAAGCCGTGGCTCACTGGATGGCAGAGAAATCACTGTGGTGTTAACTGACAAAACTTGCTGAAATATCCACCCTCTAGGATGCCATGTGTTGGGAAAGGTAGTCTTATGCATACAGTCTTTTGACCCCTAGGTAGGTCTCATAAGAATGTGCCTTGGGCTTGGAACACTTCTTTACCAAGATATAGAGAATCCTTCCCACCTATATTTGGCTTATCACCTTGTATGGGAATATTTTTCCCTGTTGCCAACTCAGTGTGTACTCCTTTGTTCTGCTTAAGACCATTTCTCAATGGCCCTCAGGCAGGCCCCCAGATTTCTGTATTTCAGATCCCATAGGAAAGGAGTCAGTGTCCTTCTACTGCAACAGAAGGTGGGGTGTGTGTAGCCACATGGCCTCTGTTGGCTTAGAATGATCCACTCTTTCTCTCTTGCTGTGAATGGCAGAATTTCATTCTTTTTTATGGCTGAATTAAGTATTCCATTGTGTATATGTACTACATTTTCTTTTTCCAATCATCTGTCGATGGACATTTAGGTTGGTTCCATTTCTTGGCTTTTGTGAACAGAGCTGTGATAAACATGGGAGTGCAGGTGTCCTTTTGACTAATATAACATTCTTGAAATGACAAAATTATAGAAACAGAGAACAGATTAATGGCTGCTAGGGATTAAGGAGGTGATGGCAGTGGACAGAAGTGGGTTATAAGAGGGCAACATGAGAGGGATCCTTGTAGAAATGGAAATGTTCTTTATATTGATGTATTAATGTTAAATACCTGTTTGTGACATTGTACTATAGTTTTGCAAGATATTATCAGGGAGGGAAACTGAGTAAAGAGTACGTGGGATCTCTGCATTATTTTTTACAAGTGCTTATAAATGTATACATATCTCAAAATAAAAAGCTTAATTAAAAATGACTTAAAAAAACCAATTACTGTACGCTGATTTCATGGAGCTTGTCATCTAGTTGGGGGAACAGGTATTATTTAAAAAATTACAGAAGCATATAATTCATATTGTAACCTTGTTTAGTTCTGAGGGAAAGCTTTCCTGACTTTTGAGTAACATTTGCAATCAGTTCTAAGAGATAAGTAGGAGTTGACTAAGTAAGGGGGAGTGAGTCATTGCAGATCTTCCAGGACTGAGGGAAGAACACGTGTAAAGATCCAGAATTGGGAAGGAGCAAGAGACACTGGAGTAATGTAAAGAGCCGAGTAGCTGGAACAGCGAAACAGAACAGGTGAGATGATGTCAGATAAGGCTGAATTTATCTGATGAACTTATCTGTTAGGCCTGATGAAGCAGGGGCATGTAGGCAGCTTTAAGATTTTTGTCCTTTAGCAAACAGAAAGGACATTGTTGGGTGGGAGGGGGGAGAGGGAGGAGGGAGGGGGGTTTCCGTAATGGGCCACAATAATCAACCACATTGTATATCGACAAAATAAAATTTAAAAAAAAAATAAAAAGATTTTTGTCCTTTAGAGCAGTGGAATAAATTGAAATGTTTTAAGCAGGAGAGAAACTTGCTCAGAATGTCATTTTATTTATTTATTTATTTATTTTAAAAGATAACCAGTAAGGGGATCCTAACCCTTGACTTGGTGTTGTCAGCACCACGCTCACCCAGTGAGCTAATCGGCCATCCCTATATGGGATCCGAACCCATGGCCTTGGTGTTATCTGTCCCGCGCTACCGTCTCGCCAGCAAGAACGACGCGGCACACAAAGGATCCTTCTGCAGATCAGCTTTAATGCATCTTGAGAGGGAGAGCATAAGCTTGCCAAAAATGGAGACCCCGAGCGAGGGAACCCGCGCCCTTTATATAGAGACTGCTCCTCGCCTAGGACGTGCTCCTACCTTATTGGTGGCTGCCTAATCGGCCCAGGCGTGTTACCGAGCAGCCCTGCCCTCCACCGGAAATCAGCGCCATCTTGTAATGGCGATTTCGGGCAGCTCCTCACATCTCCCCCTTTTTTATCATTTAAAGCGGCTGGTACAAGCTCGGCGGTCGCGGACAAATTAGCCAGCGTTCCTGTCCTAGGTCGTCCCTCCACAGACTTTGACCTTACCCGTCATAGGTTGACCCTATCGCCACCGGGCACCATGTCTTAGGTTGGTTCAAGTCTGGGGGAAGTTGCCCGTCTCTGGACACACTGGAGCCTGTTGTTACACATAGACCTGTTTGAGCAAGGGCGAACTCCTCTGAACAAGCTTCAGGGAGGCCAGCCAACAGGAAGGGGGAAGGGGAGTCAGAGCAGGCTAATCCTTAAGCATGGACAGCCAAACGTCAGGGTTGGCCCCCTGTTCCAGGGCTAGAAATGCCTGGGCGATGACTACCCTGTCTCTCTGGGCCTGGGCTTTTAATCTGCAGACCAACCATAGTAGGAGCACGGTTCCCCCACATAAGAACATGCCAACCCCAATCACTCCTGCCCACTCCTTGAAGTGGGACACGGCCGTTTTAATCCATGAGGACAGTCCGGCTGCGAAGGAGACATCCACTCTTGTTGAATTCACGGACACAATGGCCATGCGCAGCTGGTTTATCAGGTTGTCAAATTCTCTTGTCCAACCTGTTGAAAGATGCTGGGATAATTGTTTAGACAAATTTGCAGCTTTGGTATACTTTTTATATTGGATACTGGTGACACATAACCCTGAATATTTCCATTGACACCCCAATTGAGCAATTTGCCATAAAACGTCTATTTGTTCCTGCACAAGATCCACCCGCTGGTTAACCACCATTAATCCTCCCTTCAGCTGAGCGTTTAGCGCAGTCTGTGTTTCTAGGGCCTGTGTTACCGCGGAGGACAAATTATTCAACGTGGTGGCAGTCTGTACCGTGGTAGTCAAGGAGACGGCAGCAGGCTCTCCTCCCTTTCCCTCTGACCCCGGTTCGTTTTGTTCCCATACTTCTGGGGGCCCTGGGAACGGGGGCCCTTTCTCCCGTTTTTTGGAATCTCTTGGCGTTGTTCTGTCAGCGGCGGAAGGAGCCGCCCCTTGATATCTCTAACGGAGCGGCATAAGGCAGCTTTATGATAGCCCTTGGAACAGCGGGAACAGAGGGCGTCTGTACTCTGAGGGCCCTTATCCCTGTCCGGGGCTTGGCAGTCCTTTTTTAAATGTCCCGGTTGACCGCATTTAAAACAAACTCTCTGGTTCCGCCCCTGTCTTGGCTGTCCCTATCTAGGCAGTCTCTGCGACTGGAGGATGGCAGCTGCCAGCCCTGCATTGGTCAGGGGTCCCCCGAGTTCTCGACAAGTTCTGAGCCAATCCTGTAAACCTTTACCCTTTCTGGGCGCTATAGCCGTGCGGCATTCCTGGGTAGCCTGTTCAAAAATCAGTTGTTCAACAAGAGGCGCAGCCTGATCAGGGTCCCCAAAGATGCGCCCCGCTGCTTCTGTCATTCGAGCCACAAAATCTGAGAATGGTTCCTGAGGTCCCTGAATGATCTTAGTAAGTTGTCCAGAAGCTTCCCCTTTTTTGGGGAGTGCCTTCCAAGCCTTAATGGCAGTGCTAGAAACTTGAACATAAGCACCCCATGGGAAAGCCGTCTGATCAGCGGCAAATGGGCCCTGGCCTGTTAACATATCAAAGGTCCAATCTCGCTGCTCGGGGGTCAGTGCAGCAGCGTTTGCCCTGGCTTGAGCTTGTGCAGCCTCATGCCATAGCGCCTTCCATTCCATGTATTGACCCATGGTAGGGAGCGCTGCCTTAGCCAACATTTGCCAGTCAGCGGGTGTCATAGCCACACCAGCAAACCTTTCTAGCATTACTAGAGTAAAATTGGCATTTACACCATATTTTCTAACCGCCTCTGCTAGATCCTTAATTTGGGTGTACTCGACGGGGGCATGAACTCTCCCTCCGCCCTCAACCTCAAAAACTGGGAAGGCAGCTTGAACCTTTTTCCTCACTTTATCAGAGAGGAATGAGAAGGGATTAGAAGACTGCACGTAAGGAGGAGGCGCCGAAGGCGCAGGCCGTGCGGGGGCCACTGGGGGCGGCCGGCATTTCCACTCCCCGAGTGATCTCCGCCGCCTGTCGGGATGATATCTCTCCTCCTCGTACCTGGCAGCTTCCTCCTCCAAATCGGATTCCTCACTAGGGCTGAGGGGATCGGAGTCGGACTCATCCAGATTTAAATCTTCTAATTCTTGTTTTAAGGCCCCCAGCTCTTGCATAGGGTAGAGGCCTCCTTCTTTCCCTTCCAACTTTTGTCTGGGTTTTGAAATCCCTCCTTTACCGGCAGATGTGCCGGGAGTGTCACTTTGTTGTTTTAGAATCTCTCCCTCGTCCGTAGACTTACCGGGAGGGCCCTTTTTCTTATGGGAGACGTCTCTCCTCCTGCGGGTACCCATCCTCTCACTCCGTTCAGTTTCTGACATGCTGTCTTGGACCTCCTCTAATGTATTTTGCCCTACTATCACTACCGGTTTACAGCCCTCATCTTCTAAGCAATTTTTAATAAACTTCCAAATGGTCTTGGTGCCCTGACGGAGGTCTCCCTCCGCGTACTTGCGGTCAAGGTCTCTGCCTAGTTTGTTCCAAGAGCTCAAAGTCAAGGAGCCGGAACAAGCAAACCACGGCGCTACACGATCTACCTCTTTTACAAAATTTTTGAGCACACGGCCCCCTACCTTTATATCACGTTGTCTCAGCACGGCCTCTAACGCGGTAACCATGGAACCCATAACGCGCCCCACTCCGTGGGAGGCGCTGTGAGACGCGCCGTTCCCTTACGTACTAGAGGCTCACACAGGTCTCTGGTGCAGCTGCTTATCTACGTCAGTCTGACCACACCAACGGGCGATTTCAAAACCTTTTAAACCAACCGGATTAACCCCAGACCAAGAACAGGCATACCTCTCCGAACTTACCCTCCTGCAGTTCTGAATCCTCCCTGTCTCCAGGGGGTCTCCGAAGGTGCTGACGATGACACAAGTTCCCGGGTTTCAGCACCAAATGTCCCGCGCTACCATCTCGCCAGCAAGAACGACGCGGCACACAAAGGATCCTTCTGCAGATCAGCTTTAATGCATCTTGAGAGGGAGAGCATAAGCTTGCCAAAAATGGAGACCCCGAGCGAGGGAACCCGCGCCCTTTATATAGAGACTGCTCCTCGCCTAGGACGTGCTCCTACCTTATTGGTGGCTGCCTAATCGGCCCAGGCGTGTTACCGAGCAGCCCTGCCCTCCACCGGAAATCAGCGCCATCTTGTAATGGCGATTTCGGGCAGCTCCTCACAGTTATCAGCACCACACTCTCCCGAGTGAGCCACGGGCTGGCCCACTCAGAATGTTATTTTAAAAAGATCATTCTAGCTGCACTGTGGAGAGTGGATTAGGGAGGGAAAGCAAGACCGATAAGTAAGCTAGATCCAGGTAACAGATGATAAAGCTGGGATTTGGTTAGCATTAAAAATGGAAAGAAGCAGATGCATTTGAAAGGGATTGAGGAGGTAGATTCATAGGACTTGACATTGAATTAGTATTGGAAAGAGGTTTTCAAGACCATTTCAAAGTTTCAGGCTTTAATAACTAGATAGCTTATGGTGACATTCTCTGAGATAAACATGTTTTACAGAAAAAAAACCTTTAAGTTGGGCTTTTTATATTGGATTTTGAAGTGCCTTTGAGACATATAAGACATATAAGTCAAATGAATATGTCAAATAGGTAATTGGACATCTAATTTTGAACCTCAGAATGATCTGGGTTGTCATGAATTGAAAATCATTGCAGGCAATAAGCACAGATGACATCATATAATAAAAGAGTTTAAAATCAGACTCTAAGATTAAGCTTTGGTGTATTAGTCTGTTTCTATTACTTACAACAAAGTACCTGGAACTGGGTAATTTGAAGGGAACAGTATTTATTGGTTACAGTTTTGGAGGCTGGGAAGTCCAAAATCCAGGGAACTCATATGGTGAGAGTCTTCTTTAGTGGTGGCTTTATAGCAGTGCAGGATGTCACATGGTAAGAATGGTGAAGGAGAGGGAGAGTGAGAGGGAGGGGGAGAGGAAAGGGGAGGGGAGGAGGAGGGAGAAACCCTCACATGTTCTCCTTTTAAAGTCCTCAGAACCATACCCACACCCACCATTAAACCATGAAATGGATTAATCCATTCACTATGACATGGTTCTTACAATCTAATCACCTCTTCAAGGCCCCACCTTTCAATTACCATAATAAGATTTCTCACTTTCTTAACATTGTCACAGTGGGGATTAAGCCTTCAAGTCATTAAACTTTGACGGAACACTATTCAATCAATCCACAGCATTCTGCCCTTCATCCCCAAAGTTCATGTCCTTCTCATTGGTAAATACTTTCATTCCATCCCCAAAGTCGTTTCAACCCAAAAGTCCAAAGTCTTAAGGTCCCTTAAGTCTTAAGGTCTGTGAAATCAAAACAAGTTATCTATTTTCAAGATACAGTGGTGGGACAAACATAGGGTACATATTCCCACTCCAAAGTTCCAAAACACAGCAGGGCAGGCATTAAATCTTAAAGCTGAAGCATCAGGTACCTTGACTCCATGTTTGACGTCTTCTGCATGCTGACATGGGGGTTGGGTCCCGAAGACCTTGGCAGCTTCTGCTCCTATGGCTTTCCTGATCTCAGTCTATGTTTTAGCTCTGGCAGCCTAGTATTGCATGCTGGTAGCTCTACAGTTCTGGAGTCTCCATGGTGGTCCTACTCTCATGGTTCCACTAGACATGGCACTAATTGGTTTTGTTTGCTGCAACTCTGACCCCACATTTTTTCTAGGCATCACTCTAGTGAAGGTTCTATGCAGTGACTCCACCCCTGCAACAGATTTCTTTCTGGGCCTCCACACTTTTCTATACATCTTTTGAAATTGGGATGGAGGCTTGGGAGCAATGCCACAGCTCTGGCATTGTTTGAGCCTGCAAACTTAATACCACATGGATTCTGCCAAGGCTTCAGGCTTGTATCTTTGAAAGCTGTGGGTCCAGCCACACCTGGGTTCAATTTAGCCATTGAGGGAGCAGCCAGGGTGCTGATGCTGAAAGGAGCTTCCCGAGGCCCTAGGCAGCAAGCCTGTGGAGGGCGCCTCAAGCTTGGTCCCCAAGACCATTCTGTCTCCTAGGCCTTTTAGCCTGTAATGGAAGAGAGAGCCTTGAAGATCTCTAAAATGCCTTCAAGTTCTTTTTTCCCTTCTCTAGATAATATCTTCCTTCTGTACCAATCTCCTTAGCAAATGGTTGCTGGGCTACACCTTTGCTTTAGTGGCCAGGCTGAAAGTTTTCCAATTTTTTGCCCTCTGCTTTCTTTTGAATTATAAGTTCTGGCTTTACCTCATGCCTTTTCTGCCATAACTCAGCATAGGCTGTGGCAATCAGCCATGCAGCTTCTTTAGTGTTTTGCTTCATAGAAATTTCTTCTGCCAAATACCCTAGGTCAGCACATTTCATAAAACTTTTGGGCATAAATAGAATGCAGTTGAGTTCCTTGCCAGTTCATAGCAAGGGTGATCTTTGGTCCCGTTTCCAATAAAATCCCTCTTATTTACATCTGAGACACTTTTTGAATGGTCTTTACAGTCCATATTTCTGTCAATATTTTGGTTACCAACATTTAACCAGCCTCTAAGATGTTCCAAGTTTTCCCTCAAGTTTTTGTCTTATGAGTCCTCTAAACTCCTCCAACCTTTGCCGAACACCCAGTTCCAAAGCCACTTCCACATTTTCAAATATTTGTTATAAGCAACACCCCATTTCTGGTGCCAATTTTCTGTATTAGTCTTTTCTGTTGCTTATAACAAAGTACCTGTAATTTATAAAGAAACAATATTTATTGCTTACAGTTCAGAGGCTGTGAGGGAAAGTGAAGGAAAATGGTCAGGGCCCCACAGATGTTCAGAATCTTGCCAAACATTTGATGTAAATATGCACGTGCACCCAGGTGTTCCTTGGTTATTGTTTGATGTAGATGCCTGTGGGCACCCAGGTGTCCTGGGTTGTGGACTTAAGTATAAAGGACGAGTGGCTCTGATCCACAGGGCTCCCAGCCCCGGGGAGACCACTGCCACTGCCACTGCCACTGCTACTGCTACCACTGAGGACACTGAGTACTGAGGACTGAGCTCATGTCATCTGCCAGTGGCTCCCAGGATCTTTCCCAATTACCTAGCTGTGGACCTGCTGGGTCTGGTGACCCAGGCCAGACATGTGAGGGGCCTGTGACCCAGTCTGTACAACGGGTTTGAAGGATCTGTGGGCCCTAATTCTTAGCCCTGACAATACAGATGGAAAACTTACTGTAACTAAAATAATGAAACATTTTGGCTTTAGTTATGAATTGCTTTAATAATACAATTGCCTAGCCACACAATTGGCATAGTCACTTAGCAATACTATTGCTGTAGCAATAGAGGCTGGGAAGTCCAAAGTCCAGGAACACATCTGGTGAAGGCCTTCTTTGGTGGTGATTTCAGTGACGCAGGGTATCACATTGTGGAAATAGCAGAGCAGAGAGAGAGAGAGAGCGAGAGAGAGAGACTCTCCTGTGCTCTCCTTTTAAAGCCTTCAGAACCACACCCACCACCATCATTGTTGGGAAAATATAAGGAAAATGGTCAGGGCCCGTCGGATGTTCAGAGTCTTGCCGAGCATCTGAAGTGGGTATGCACATGCACATGGGTGTTCCTTGTTAACTGTCTAATGTGACTATGCATGGCATGTGCATCCGGGTTTTTTTTTTTTGGATTACGGACTTGAGGTAAAAGGACTAACAGCACAGATGTGCGAAGCTTCTGAGGATGCTCTGGGAAGCCACTAGGGTGGCTGCTCCTAGCTCTGAATAAAACCTATTAATTTAATTTTTCACCCACGGCTCCCAGGACCTTTTCCTATTACCTAGCTCATAGACCTGCATGTGGAAGGTTTGTGACACAGTCTGTACAACAGGCTTGAGGGGTCTGTGAGCCCCAGCTTTACAATCATTAAGCCACGAAATGGATTGATCCATTCACTATGACATGGTCTTCACAATCTAGTCACCTCTTCAAGGCCCCACCTTTCAGTTACCATAATAGGACTTCCCACCCTCTTAACATTATCACAGTGGGGATTAAGCCTCCAATGCATTAAACTTTGGGGGACACAATTCAATCAATCCACAGCACTTGAGGAACAAAAAAATTTAAAGGCTGATTAGAGGAGGATGAGTCAAGAAAAGAGACTTAGTCATATGGTCAGAGAAGTAGGCGGAAAACCAAGAGAGTATAGTGTCACAAAGGAAGGAGAGCTTCAAAGATAGTGTTCAACAAGAACTAATGCTACTTAAAAGTTACAGGAGAACTAAAAATATCTTGGCTTTAGCCTCAGAAAGGTCACTGGTGACTTGAGAAGGATTTGTTTGGTGGATGGAGGAGGAAAGAAGACAAATTAGTTTATTAAAGGCCATGTAATACACTGAATGACAGATAAGACCATTAGGCTAAAACTCAGTTTTATATATATACTGTAAAGCTACACAACTACACCAGTTGTTGAGTAAGGCAAATCATAACTAAAGCCAAAATGTTTCATTATTTTAGTTATACTAAGTTTCCATTTATATCGCCAGAGCTAGGACTCAGACCCCTCAAACCCATTGCGCAGACTGAGTCCCCAGACCCCTCACACACAGGTCTACACTAGGTAACTGGGAAAGATACTGGAGCTGCTGGCAGACAACACGAGCTCAGTCCTCAGCAGCAGCAGCAGCAGCAGTGGCGGCAGCCTCCCGGAGGATCCCAGGGACACTGGCAGCAACAGCCTCTGGCAGCAGTAGCAGCCTCCCCGTGGCCGTCCTGGAGGCATCCTGGGGGTGGGGGGCACCCTGGATCAGAGCTGTTCCTCCTTTATACTTAAGTCCATAACCCAGGAGACCTGGGCACACATGCACAATTACATTAGACAATAACCAAGGAACATCTGGGCACAGGTGCATATTTACATCAAGTGCTCAGAAAGATTCTGAACATCTGAGGGGCCCTGACCATTTTCCTATATTTTCCCAATATATACATATTTTGAAAATATTAAAACATCTTGGGAAAATAAATTGATGTATTAAGAGGTAGGTACTATTATTCCTACTATTCAGATTTTTAAAAAAGTTTTAGAGATGTTAATGTTACATAACTACTAACTATTTAAAGATAAGATTTGCATGTCCTCCAAGAAAATGCTGCTTCTTTATATGAAGACATTATCAAGTAAGGAAAGATTTATTTTTTCATTGATTTCTTACTCTCATTTTTCACATAAACTGAGACAGAATGTATAACTTTTGATCACCCTAGAATTTAGGCTTGTTGATTTTTTTAAAAAAGTATTTAATTAGGGGAAATGTCAAAAATACACAGTTATAGAGAATAGCATAATTAATTACCATCAACATTTATTAACTCATATGTAGAGGATTCCATAAACAAACGTACCTCACAGGGCCTGGTTTTCCAAAGCCTTGCAGTTTCAAATATTGACATCGCAAAGGACAGGAAATTTTCCCCAGGGTACTGAATCTCTGTTGCAAGAAAAGAATTGTAACACAGCAAGGCTGCTGGTTCTAAGACAAACAAGTTACTCATTGATATGTAAAGTTACTAAAAAGCTGCTAGAGGGAAAAGGAATATTTGCTAAATCAAGCCTTTGTTAGTGGATCATTTAATTGCCTAACAGAATGTCATCTGACTTGTTTTTACTGAATGTTATGAGCTTCTATCATAAAACTTCTTAAACTGTAATTAGCAAAACCCCACCTATGTCTCTTCCTGTAACTTCTTGGTCTGGAGAATAAATGCAGGAAGAGAACCCGGATTTGTGGTTAATTTCCTAAATGGAAGGATGCCTCATGCTTGAGGGTGCTGAGATATTAACCCCTTTCTGGGGCTTCTCACTGCTCAAAAGAGATGGGCTTTGAGTAATCTTTGGCGGCCCCATCACCCAAGAGAAAAGTGGTGACAAATCCATGGGAAGCAAAGCAACACTCATGGATTTTCTAGTTTAATGTATGTCCCCAGGCATCATCTCCTCCTCCCCGCCTCCCTTCTGCTGTCCCTACCCTAGAAGGCAAACCCTAGACGTAGCTTTCTAAAATCAATCCCACTTTTGTCAAAGTTATTCATTTTGCCTTCTATAAACGTACACAAAGCTTTCAAATATTGGACTATACCTATCTGACAGTTTAAACAGAAGAGCAGGAAATAAAATTACTTCTGAAAGTTTTAAAGTTACTTTTTCACTTCCAACAGATGAAAGGAATCATTTAATTGATTAAAAAACAGGTAAATCAGCTAAATTAATGTTTCTTTTGATGTTTGGCTGCCTCCTTTCTGCCAGTTGTTTACTATAACGAAATGATTAGAAAAACCTCATAAATTCCCACTTTGATACCTTATTTTTAAATTTATAAAGACATAGCTTTGGTCATTATTGTTTATAGAGGCCAGATAATGCAAATAGCAAATAATGGATTTGTATTTTCCTGGAGATGATTCCTACCTCTTAAATAACATAAAGTTCTTTTGGAGATCACTTGTCCTTAGGCCCTATGAAATCATGGTTCCTCTGTGTGCTTTATGTGACATCATAGTCTAAATGACTCAGAGCCCATGCAACACCAGCTGCTAAAGGCTGAGATGATGAGAACAGGAGTGAAAGATGCTCCCTCCCCGTGTTCTCCTTATGAAGATGACAAACTCCATCTTTTTTCTAAAGTCTTGCTAAAGGTGGATATCTTTTTCTCTTTACTTCAATTTTGAAAACTTCTTTGTTTTTATTTTTTAGGATAGACTGAGATTGGGCTTTTAAGAGAAACAAGTTGATTTTATGTTTATAAAATACAAACACTGCATATTAATAGACATTTATAAATAAGTTAATGCATATTCAGCATATATGATAGATACACAAAGAGTTTGGCTATGAATATATCAAACTTACTGAAAACAAATACATTTTGATATTTTACATATTTCAGACTTTTTCAAAATTTGTTTTGGTTTTAGAAGCTGAAATATATGTAGCCCAGACCTAATTTTCAGGTTGAGCTCTCTCTAGCCCTACGTACTCCACTCAAGTCTTTCAGGGTCACCTGGAAGTGTGATAGTCAGAGGACAGTTTAGGGGGCAAGAACCCTGAGTTAGCGGGGCTTGTACTCTTCCTGTTTTTTTGTTTTTTCCCAACCAGAGCAGTTCTGTTGTATTTCGTAAGCATTTGCACTATACTTTGTTTGAAGAAAGGGTTCCCCATCTTAAGTTTGAAAATCAGTGGTCTACAAAAGTAGCATTTTGATGAAATCTCATGTCCTGGGGGTGGGGGAGGTGGTATTCAGGGAACCACAAATTCAGAACAGAAATAGAGAACAGGTTCTACTTTACATGACATTTTATTCAATACGGTCAGAACAGAAAGTAGGAAACCAAGTATTGTAATTTAGATAATATTCATATAGAGAGGAATATCATGAACATGCAATATTTCTAAAGATTGTAGTTTAAACTGTACGTGTTTTTCACATTCAAGATAATCCAAATTTTGAAAATCTCGTTTTACCAAAAAAAAAAAAAAGGAATAATTAGAACTATAAATCTTCATTTTATGATAATAAGCACTTCTGGTAGAATGAATGTACAAAGCTAAGATTAAAAAATGTGCAAACATGCAAAACTACATCAATAAGTTATGAGGGTACTTAAATTTCATGGAACGATTCATATTTTTTAGTTTTATTTTCCACAAACTTTTTGAAGTAACTTTTTGAAGTACCATTTTATGTCACATAGTTATCCTTTATTCAATGTTTATTTAGAGCTCATCGTAAATTTTTTATTTTTTCAACATACATTTATTGAAAAGCAATGAAAATATGAGAAAGAAAAAGTTATAATCTCTGCATTCAAGAAAGTCCATCTAGTGTGGCTGGAAAGAAAACTTCCAAAACAAGTATCTTATAGCAAAGAGTTCCTGAGAAAGTGCATTGAATGTCTGAAATGGAATGAAAGATGAGGGCTGGCATGGCTGGAGTGGATTTTATGGCAGGAGGGACTTGAGCTGTGTAAAGCTACAAGACTATGCCAGTTGTCGGGTTGAGGCAACAGCTACACTAATCGTATGGCTAGGCATTCATAACTAAAGCCAAAAGGTTTCATTATTTTAGTTATACTAAGTTTCCATTTGTATTGTCAGGGCTAAGGCTCAGGCCCTTCAAACCCATTGCACAGACTGGGTCACCAGACCTCTCACACGCAGGTCCACGCTAAATAACCGGAAAAGATCCTTGGAGCCATTAGCAGACAATATAAGCTCAGTCCTTAGCAACAGCAGCAGCAAACAGGTCCAGCAGCTTACACGTGCGGTGGCAGCAGCCTCTTGGAGGGCCTGGGGGCACTGGCAGCAACAGCCTCCAGCAGCAGCCTCCACGCACGCACCCGCCCGCCTGCCCGCCTGCCTCTGCTGGGCATCCTGGGGGTGAGGGGCGCTGTGGATCAGAGCCACTCGTCCTTTATACTTAAGTCATAACCCAGGACACCTGGGTGCACATGTGCAATTACATTAGATAGTAATCAAAGAACACCTGGGCACACGTGCATATTTCCATCAAATGCTCAGCAAGACTCTGAACATCTGAGGGGCCCTGACCATTTTTCTATATTTTCCCTACAAGCTGCTACTTAAAAGAAGAACAGGACTTTGTAAATTGGAATGGAAAGGTGTTGGGAAAATATAGAAAAATGCTCAGGGCCCCTCAGATGTTCAGAATCTTGCCCAGCTCTGATGTAAATATGCACATGCACCCAGGTGGGCCTTGTTATTGTCTAATATGAGCGCGCCTGTGCACCCAGGTGTTTCGAGTTACGGACTTTAGAGGATTGACGGTTCTGATAGGCGGCGCTTCTTGGGACGCTCTGGGAAGAGTTAGGAGCAGCTCTGAATAAAGCCTATTAATTTTTCACCCACGGTTCCCAGGACCTTTTCCTGTTACCTAGCTCATAGACCTGTGTGTGGAGGATTTGTGACCCAGTCTGTACAACAGGCTCGAGGGGTCTGTGAACTCTAGCCCTAGCTTTACAAAAGGGAAGGGATGCTAGGCAGGGGAACTGTTGTGAGCAAGGAATACAATGTGAAGATATGTTTGCCAAGGGGAATAATAGGAGAATTGATTGGAGCAGGTTAGGATGAGAAGGTGAAGGGCCTTTACTGTTGAAGCCAGCACTTTCAACCACCCTAAGGTGAAAGTAGGATGACAATGTGTATTGCCTTTAGGAGTGGCAATTGAAATCTCTGAAGGAGATGCTTCTGCACTCCCTTCCTGAGAGATTTTGATTTTTCTCTTCCTTTTCTGCCCAGGTCAGAGGGGTTCTATAGTGTGATGAAAGATGTTATTAGTTGGCACATGCTGCACATGTGAATCTTGTGGAGACTGAAGGAGGCTGTCATAGGGAACAGGAAGTCAGTGAGTGTTTTTAGATAGTTGGGTAATGTATACAAGGAAGGGAGTTTTGACTTGGGAGAGACTGAAGGCAGGGAGATGTAAACAGTTGACCGCAATTGTCTAGGAATTGAGGAGGCAGAAAGAAAAGGACTTGGTATCTGAATGTCTAATGGCACGGAAGATGAATGCCAGAAAAAGCAAAGTGGACCAGGCAGTATACTAATTATGACCACCTTTCAAAGTAGGTATTGTTTTAGAAAATAATAGTTACAGAAAATGTCTAGAAATTAAATACAAATCCAAGTTATAAGGTTTTAAGTGGGAGAGTTGGGCTCTGAATTCAAGTCCATCTGACTCTAAATTCTGCTCTAACACACCATAATTTTAATTTTGGGTTTCTAAGATACTAACAGAAAAAGGGACAACTGGAATATGGCTGGTTTTAAGGGTAAGATGAGTTTGTTTTTGAGGTGTGATGTACTTGTAGGTTGTCAAGCAAGTATTTGGAAAAGTGGCATTCAGCTTTAGAGAGAGGTTGGGCATACAGTATTGGAAATTTTTTGCATAGATGTGACAACTGGACTGCAAGAGAGACCATTGAGATTCAAAGAAGAAAGGAGAGAGGACAAAAGTTTGACTAACAATAATATTTACAAATTAGAAGGAAATGTAATCAATTATCAAAAAGCCAGGAAAGGAGTAGGAGCTTTTGGGGAGAAATAGGAAGTATAGCATCACCAAAAACAAGGAAAACATTTATATTGAGGGAATGATTGTTAAAGCTGTTGAATACTGCAGAGGTCAAGGAGAGAGGCCTAATTTGGCAATTAGGAAAAAAATAGTTGGGGTCAGTAGTTTCATTTCAGAAGAGGATTTACGCAAGAGCCAGTGTGTAATGAATTAAAAAGTGAGATGGTGAAGATAGGGAAACAGATCATCTAGTGAAGTCTGTAGACTCTCCTTTTGAGATCTTGAAAAAAAGAAATGTGAGAAAACTTAGCACATAGTAGCTAGAAGGAGTACCAAAGCCTAGGGAAGATTGCAAGATAGGACAAACTGGGCATTTTTACAGCTTGATAAGGAAAGAGCCAGTTGCAAAGGTAAAAGATTGAAATGCAGGTGAGGAAAGGGAAATGACTTTCTTAAAGGAAAAATTTTTTCATTTGAAAAAATACTGAAAATAGTATAAATAACACCTGTAATCAACCACAAAAATTATGTAAATTAAGGACCCTTCTTAAATCCTCTAGTTTACAAACCTCTTTCTCACTCCATCTCTCCTATGAATAGTTTGGTGCAAATCTTTTCCAACTTTTTCCTTTATTTAAACAAGCATTTCTCATTCTTTCTTCTCTCTCTCCCTGTATCTGTACCCAAATATACCTTTTTGTTAAATAAAATGAAGACATATTACATACACACAAATATTTAATTATGTTTTCAAATTCTTTCATTATATCGATCATAGAGATCTTTCTAGGTCAATACATACTCACACTTACATATCAATTGCCTCTTATTCTCTTTAACAGGCGCATAGTGTTTTGTTTGGCTAGATCATTATTTTAATAGAAATTCCTTCATTGATGAATCTTTCTTGGTAGCTTAATTCTAAAAAGTGGACTGATGTGTGCGTTGTAGGCTGAATAATGGTCCCCAAAGGTACCCACACCCTAAACTGGAACCTGTGAATATTACCTTATATGGCAAAAAGTACTTTGCAGATGTGATTATTAACTTAATTACCTAAACTGGATATTGAAATGAGACAATTATCCTTGGTCATCTGGGTGAGTCCTAAATGTAATCACAAGGCCATGTGATGACAGAAGCTGAAGAAAGCAGTGTCAGAGAGACATAAGATGTTATGCTGCTGGCTTGGAAGAGGTAGGAGGTTCCATAAGCTGAGGGATACAGGTAAGCTCTAGAAGCTAGAAAAGGCATGGAAACAGATCCTTCTCTGGAGCCTCCAAAAGAAACAAGCCCTCATGACACCTTGATTTTAGCCCCACAATACTCATTTGGATTTCTGGCCTCCGGAAGCAGAAGATAAATTTGGGTTGTTTTATGTTACCAAGTTTGTGGTAATAGATGACCTTATCTGAACTTGATACATTTGCAAAGACCCTATTTCCAAATAAGGTCACATTCACAGGTACGGGGGTTAGGACTTGAACATAACTTTTTGGGAGACACAATTCAACCCATGCACCCGTTAAAAAAAAGTCAATCTGTAAGCGGTTTTAAAATTTGATCTCTAGGAACCTGCCATTTAATCCTGGAGTAATTATTATTCCTCATCGCAATGACTTTTTGGTTGGATTTGGGGTTTTAGGAATTCCCAGAGGAAATAGCTGAGGATGGGTGGATATCTTGGGGATAATGAGGTTGGTGCAGACTAGAGAGCATCACAGAACATAACGCATGTAGCACATTATTTTTATTAAGTTAGTAAATGAGCGAAACTAAACATATTTTTACATATACCTATATAGTGTGTGTGTGTGTGTGTGTGTGTGAGTGAGAGAGAGAGAGAGAGAGAGAGAGAGAGAGAGAGAGAGAGAGAGAGAGAGAGAGAGAGAGAGAGAGAGAGAATTTATATACGAATATGCCGTAAAGAAAAGCAGCAAAGTGAGGGGAGGTGGATGGCAGGTTTGACATAGGCAGAAGTACACAAGATCCACGGTGTTGTGGGTTCAGGGGTGTTTATAATTATTTCTTCCATTATTTACATAGTTATATAAGCGTTCGTTAGCTACATTATTTTGTATGTATTAATATGTAATGAAACAGCGTATAAGTTATGCTGTAATGTGCCTACATAACAAAAAATTTAAAAGAAGTGGAATACAGGTGGTAGGAAATATGCTTTGAGAAAGGAGCGTCATGCACTAAGCCCAGAAATCGACGCTGGGAAGAGGCACCAACTGTTTGATCAAGTCGACTTTTCCAGGTGTTACTCGGAAAAGCTGACAGGTGACAGGGCACTGGGTAAACTCACGCTAATTATGAAATAGTAAAAGAATCTGTGCGTCTATAAAACTTAAGTACTAACAAATCAGGAGTCTCACAGAGTGACCAAAAGCATTTCCAGAACCACAGCTCCCATTCTGCTTCACCATTATCCCGGCGGAAAATCCTTTTGTCGGAGAATCCTTGTCTGCGAAAAGACATTTGCCCTATTCCAAAATGGCTCCGGTGACCACAACTTAAGCATAGCGCATGTCCGGAAATTACGCAATCCCATAAAGTAACGCGCCCCTACCCGTGGGGAGAGTTTCCGCCATTTTCGAAAATTGGGAAGGTCCCGAGATTAAGTGTAGTTGCAGCCACGATGGCAGCCTTTGCCGTGGAACCCCAGGTGCCTACGCTGGGTGAGTGAAAAACTGCTTTTCCTTGCTGTCACTGCCATCTACTCTGTAGGCCTGGAAGGGGGCAAGACTGAAAGGCAATAGTCAGGCTTTCATCTGCTGGTTCCAGTCGCGGAGGGGGAGTACTTGGGTCTGTGTTCCCAAGTTCCTAGTCAACCCCTTGTAGGAGGCGTCGCCACCCTGCTGCTGCCAAGACGGCTTCAGGAAGCTGTGGGGCTGGGAGGGTGAGGAATCGGCCGCTGGGAGGCGACTGAGCCGGGTTTCGTTTCCCCACCCAGGCAGGCCCATACCTGAGAATCCCACCGACGTCCGAGCCGCGGTGCAGGGTCCCCGGGTCCCCGGAAGCTTCCTTGGGAAGGAGCTGATCTGTTTGCACATGGGTGGGCGGTGCCCTGGAGCGTGTGGTTACACTCCGCTGCTTCTTGGTCACCTATTCTAGTTCCTGTTTTGAATCTTTCCCTCTCCCGGGCTTTGCGAAAGGAATCTGTTATTCGTGGAAACTTGAGTCCTGCGACATTTAATCGACCAGGTGATGGTAATTATTGAGATATTGGCCTTAATAGCAAGCTAGGAGTTCGCACGATTTTTCCCGCCTTTTCCTTGGGAAAGTATTGTAGGAAGTCTTTTTATGTAATCGGTCACAATACGGTTTTTAAAGATTATTTACCATTATTTACTGGGGAGCCTTGTTGAAATATGTAGTGTTTGAAAAAAATCTAAGTTAAGAACATGTTGTTGATCCCTCCCACTTTTTTGCTGAGTTTTTGTGACCTGTGAGAACCATTGAAAATTTTAGAACACAAAGTAAACCGTCTGCTGTCATAGAGACTTACCTGAAAATTAGGTTATAACTTTCTGAGTTTGGAAAAGAGAGCAATCGCGATATATTGTGTTCAGTGAGTTTTTTCTATTTGAAGGGCATGAAATGCTTGCCATGTTTTGTATAAAGTAAGTTCGTTTTGAGAATAGAGTAACTTGAACCGTTTGAGGGGTTTACGTCAACAAACTGTGCTAGCTGAGTAAGACACAGTACTTACCATTTCGGAGCACAGTCTGTGAAACGGAATTTAAGACATGAAGGACCCATTGGTTAAGCTCTCCAAGTGAAATTTGGTCCGGAGAGGTGGTTAGTGACAGTCCAGATGAAGAACCCATCGTGCCCTCCTCATTCTCTGGTGCTTTCTACTGTATCAGTATATATGCAGAGGTAGCAGAACTTTTCTTGACCTAATTCTTATTATACTTGCCATATATATATTTTTTTTCTTTTGAGGAGTGGGAGAGTGAAGGTGGTGGTGTTACCAAAAACTTCATATTTATTACTACGGTTTTCTAAATATCTGTTCAGAATATGCTTTTGTTTAGAATTTTGGTTTGATTTTAGTCTGTGTTTTTTGGAAATATGTAGTAGTACCACGTAACATAGTAACTAGCACTTTATAAAATACTTACAATGTAATTATAGTTCGTCACACCTTATTTCAGTATTTGCTTTATCCTTTTCCTGAATTTCTTTGCTTTTGTCCTCTTTTATACGCCTGCATTGTTAATATGTAGGTCTACTATAATGGGAAATAAAACGAAGAATAAGTATTTGACGGTGAGAAACAAATTTTTGAGGATAGTTAGAAGTTAAGTAATAGTTGATTAAAAACAAAAAACATATAAATAATCTACCTAACATTTGACCTTTCTGAGTGCCATGAATCATACTCAGGCTTGTCACAGTCAGAAAATTAAGTTTCCATATGCAGAAATTGCAAATTCTACATTTACACATTAATCACTCAGTTTTTGCTATTATAAGCTACTGGAAGAATAATAATATTTATTGCGCACTTACTGTATACCAGGTACCGGGTCAAGTGCTGTACCTGCTATAATATTAATAAAAGCTCCGAGTGGATGCTACCTTATGCTTATTTTGCTGAGAGAACTTGAACCCACATCTCTGACTCCATGGTCCATGTTTTTTTTTTTTTTACTGTGTTATCTTGCTCTGAAATTAGAATAAGTCATAGCATCCTCATCTTCAAAATGAGAATAATATCTACCCTGTAAATATTGAAGATTAATTTTGAATTGATGATTAAATGATCATGTGGTATCAGTTCTCTCTTTGAATTGGTTTTGTATTAGTTGATACTTGATTATTTCTAATTTTAAAACTAATATTTTTAAAAAATGATCTCAAATAAAATTTTCAACTCTTTTCAATATGTTTCTGAGTTAGGTGCTAATTGTCACTATTACATAAGTGCTCTAATGTATGCCTGAATACACTTTAATCACAAAAATGATTTGCTGTTGTGTATGGGGAAGAAAAAATGGAATACTTAGGTAGCTAAACCCATTGTGTCTGACTTGCTAAAACTCAGTGCACTCGGTCCTTGTTTTTGGTTGTTACGTGGTAGAAACTGACCCAGAAGTGGAGAGAAAGTATTCTGTTTATATTAGGGATTTTTTTTGATAATAAGCTAATCTTTTTAAATTTAAAAATAAGTGTTGATTTTTAAAACTGTGAAGTGATGTAAGCAGAAACACCTGTCGAAGATCAATGTTGTGAAATACAAGCTAATTTTACATTTTTCTAGAAATAATTTTTATTGGCTTTTAAAATAATAAATTCAGAGTTCTTTAATATTAGGAGTTTTGATTAAATTCTCAAATTTATTTATGCTAGGTTATTGCATCTTTTTGTTAGATATTGTAACAGAAAAGTTCTTAATTTGTTTTATTTTTTGATTCATTTAGGATCTGAACCAATGATGCTGGGTTCACCCACATCGCCAAAACCAGGAGTTAATGCCCAGTTCTTACCTGGATTTTTAATGGGGGATTTGCCAGCTCCAGTGACTCCACAGCCTCGATCATTTAGTGGCCCTTCAGTAGGAGTAATGGAAATGAGATCACCTTTACTCGCAGGTAGATGAATTGCTTAAAAAGTTTTGTGGTAATTTCAGTACATGTACTAGAATTTTAAGAAGAGTAATGATGAATCATACACCCTTATCAACACACTTATTAATTAAAAAATTAAGTAATGCCTCTATTATAAAGTAAAACCTTTAAGGCTTTTGAAGTAGAGGTGTAAGTAGTATGAGCTACTGTAATTTCAAGAACCACTCATTAAAAATATGTGTACTATATTTCATCCAATCTATGATGCCTAAGATTGTAAAACTCACCATTATTTTAAGTACCACTTAAACTGAATATGATACAATGCCAAGATGCTAATTTTTGTAAAATATATCTCTGTTTCAGAGACGTTAAAGTGTGTGTGTGTGGAGGGAAGTGCTTAGAATTGATGAAATATGGTCATTTAACTTTAAGTCAATTAAATTTAAATAATTTATTTAAAAATAAAGGAATAGCAAATATTCAGTTAAAATAAGTGTAATTTGAAAATTTGTTCATGTGAAATTCTACTTCTAGTAATAGTGAATTAAGATTCTCACATATAGCTTGTTTAGTGAAAGTACTTTGTAAATTGGGGGGAGAATTTTTATACACAGAACTTGCAATTGTCAGCATGAAGTATTCTAACGTAAATGCAACTTGTATTTATTATAGGACTCCTTTAGCATAGAAATATTTTAAAAGATAACTTTAAAGTTTTAACTATGAGTAGTGAGAATTAGCTCCAGAAATGGTTGAATTCCAGTTGTGAGCTAAAGTCCTCTTGATAGATGTTTAAATGGAAACCCTTCTTTAATTGCCCTTAAAGTACTATTTGGTTTAAAGTGGTTTATTATCTTTTTTTTTAATTGATCAGAGAATTATCATAAATCATATTTGAAGTAATATACTTAACTTTATTTCCTTGACAGATTTTTTTTTTAAAAATTTCAAATGTGTTATTTTTTAATTGTACTTACCATATATTGAGTGCTTTTGAGCCAGGCAGTAAGCTAATCATTTTATATATATATGTTATTTCATTCTTTTATCAATCTTAAAGGGTAGGTAGTAGTATCTTCATGTTTTAAAAGAGGAAGCTGAGACTAAATGCAGTAAATAATTTGCTAAGGCTCACTTGTTAGTAAGTGACAGACCAGGACAGTAAAGCCCAGCCCAGCCTTCTTCCTTAGCTTATGCTGTACTGCCCAGACCCTGACATTAGTCTTAAAGAGGGCTTGGGTTGCTTCACTATTTGTCATTGCTGGTTCTCTGACTTATCAAGACATCTTTATGTCATTTGGTCCATATTCTACACTTTATTATGTACTTAAATACATTTCTACTGTGAGAAATGTGAATGGGATTTGTTTAATCTTGATAGTTAAATTCCACTTTAGTGGATTATGCATATATTTATTATTCAGGTATATATACAGACGAGAGATGTATAATATCTACTTTTAAGTGAGAAATGGGATTGAGTTTTACATTGAAATGTTACACATTTTGTAGAGAAAGCAAAAGTTACAAGTGTTTCCTAAAAACTAAAATTTCTGTTAACTAATTCTGGAACCTTTTATTCAAAGTGCAGCCTGTGGATTAGCAGCATTGACATCACCTGGGAGCTTGTTAGAACTGCATAATCACAGGCTTCACGCCACATCTTCTGAATCAGAGTCTGAATTTTAACAGGATCCCCAGGTGACTCTTGTGCATTTTAAAGTTTGAAAAGCACTAAGAGACAAGAGTTTGTATTTAAAAATATAAATTAAAAACATCTTACCAGAAAGATGGAAGATTTCTTTGTTTTCTCATCTGATTATATTTTTTGTACATTATAGGTGGGTCACCACCACAACCAGTTGTACCAGCTCATAAAGATAAAAGTGGAGCTCCACCAGTTAGAAGTATATACGATGACATTTCCAGCCCAGGACTTGGGTCAACACCTTTAACTTCAAGAAGACAGGTGATACACATAAACCTCATGATCCACAATTAATTCATGTTTTTTTATGTGGTTATACAATGAGGATCAATTTTTCCCTGAACATTTTAGTGTAACTGGGTTGAGCAGACTAAGCATTAAAGACAGTTGTCATAGAATCTACTTAAATTATGTTTATCATGAAATGTACTTAAAAATGTAATAGAACTCTAGATTGTTTTCTCATATAGGTAATTCTGTGATTTTTCTAGGTATGCCTTATCCACCTGCTCGTGTCCCCAACCTACTTAATATACATGTAGAATATGATTATGGTTTAAGTCATTCTAGTTTAAGAAGTTTAATATTTATACATAGTTTTGTGAAAGGACAAGTGGAGATTCAGGGCTTTATCCAGATGTAGGGGACTTGGATTTGAGATCTTTATTTTATGAATGGTTTTATTGATTTGAGACCAATATCCTTTTAGAGCTATATTCACTATTTACTAAAAAAGCTGCTTTCTGCATACTTATAAACTGATTGTTTAGTATGCTCCTGGTGTAGGTGTTCTGTTGGTGTTGTTAATTTAAGTTTTGGTTAGTGTAGGTGTTATTTTCAGTCATGTGTTATATTCAAGGTAGAGATTCTCTGTTTGATGGGACAGCAATAAGAAAGTGTCTAATACTTAAGTACTTACTATGTGCAAGCCCTAATCTCACAATTTCTAATGTATTATTTAATCCTCATAATGAATCTATTTATTGTGAATGAGGTAGATATTATGAACTTCATTTTATCACTGATGAAACTAGGACACAGAAAGATTAAGTAATTTGTCAACGGTAAGGCAGCTAGTTTATAGCAGAGCCAGGCTTCAAACCCAGGCAGTCTTGAATCTGAGCCAAAGTCTGGATTGTCCGTTGGAAGGTAGTATGGGTTTTTCTTTTAAGTAGGAAATTGAGTAGCTTTTATAGTCACAAGTGTTCTCTCCTGTCACTATTATGCTTAGTAGGACATATAAACAAAATGTATCACTTAAATTGATAAATTCTTCATATGAAGATATTTCTGCTCTTTGATTAGGAGACATGTTTTATGCCCTTTCTTAAATCAAATTTTGCAAAGTTGTTTTGAGAGTTTAAGAATGTCCTCCTGTCCAGTGCAGTAGCTGCTAGCCAAGCACGGCTATCGACACTTGAAATGTGGCTAATTGAGATATACTTTAAATGTGTCCTAATTGAGATATACTTTGTGTAAAATACCACACTGGAATTTGAAGATTTACAAAGAAAGAATGTAAAGTATCTCATTAATTTTTGTATTGATTGTGTATTGAAATGTTAATATTTTATGTGTTAGGCTAAATAAGCTATACTAAATCAATTTTACCTGTTTGTACTTTTTAAATGTGCCTAGCAGAAAATTTAAAATCATGTGTATGGTGTATATTATATTCCTAATGGACAGTGGTGTTCTAGACTTACTAAATCCAGGATATCTTGGCCTGGGATGGTTTTCTAAAGGTTAAGTAAATCTGATGTTTAGTTTACTATGAGAACCACTGTCTTGTAAATTTGTTAGTTTTCATTACTCCTCTGCACAAAAAGAAAGGTTGTTTACAGTTATTGCTATATTCAACATGTTAAAAAGACTTGTGTCATAACTTTTATGGAGAATGTTTTTAACTTAAAAGAATATTATTGCTAGATTAGAGCCCAAATTAGTTATGCCCCCTGAGATTTTGCTTAACCTCTCTAATCCTGAATTGGCATTAAGAATTGAATAAAACATTTTGTATTGCTCCTAACATTTACTCAACATTTGGTTCTTGTTGTTAGATATAGCTAGATTTTAGATTTCTTTAGTTGAATCAGAATATGTTTTAAAAATCTATGTCTGTATTCTAGAGAGAGTTCATTCTCATTTTTTTGATTGGATACTAGTGTCTTTGTTTATAGATTACTTTAATCTTTGATTTCCTCATTTAAAGGGACTAGTACTGATAATTTTTGAACTTTGTAACTTTCTACTGGTAGTGGTAGGGGTATGCTGTCTTTTGTTGTGTAGACTGATTTGAATTTATGGTATTTCATGGTTTATGTCTGTTGAAAAGTAAAATTTAGTTACTTTTCTGTTTTTCTAAGTGAATGATTTGAAGAATCACCATTATCTCTGTTATTTCAAATATTGCACTTTAAGAACTAGAAACAAAGAACTACTGTGTTATTTTCTATTTTAAAAAATGTCTTTTTACTGAATGTGAATTTTTTTAGTTTAAACAAATAATAGGCTGAGTGGACTAGCATATTTTAGGTTAATATTGCCCAACTTAAAAAGAAAAAATGTTTTGTTTAAAATAAAAAAAAAAAAAGAAAAATGAGTACCTTTGGACTATGAGCTAATTAGAGGCATTGCTAGCACCTGATTGAAATTCAGTTCTCTGTTGAACAAAGCCTTTAAACACTGACTATGTTTGTTATATGGTGAGAACTTCGCATTTTTATCTTAATCTTTCTGTTTTCATGTAGCCAAACATTGCAGTAATGCAGAGTCCTCTTGTTGGGGTTACAACTACTACTCCTGGAACAGGTAAGCAATTCCTTCTTAACACCAAAGACTGTTCTCTATTCTTTTAAGAGAATATAAGACCTTTGTTGATTATGGCCAAGTTTTTTTCTCTTATATTTCAAACTTGCAGACTTTCTTACGTGTCAATAATTCCTTCAGGAAGGAAATACTTTGTATATTGATTATTTTCTGAAGTTACAGGTGTGTGGAATATTCTAGTCAAAAGTATTAAGAGTTTTTAAGAAAAATTGTATACTTAATGTTTAAAGTGTCTCCTGAGTTGTTAAAAATTGTGTAATGAAAAAAAGGTGTTGTAATTGGGAAGAAAAGGAATACTCAAGAGACGGAATAATAAAGGTGTTTTGAAAGACATGAATGCATAGCTATAAATCTAAATGCCATTGTGTACAAACAACTACTGATTATATCTAGTTTTTCCTTAAGATTAATGGCATTTTTACCACCATCAACATCATCATTAGCATAATTCTTCATATATATATCCATATGTTTATAAACCCATAGAACGTTTATTCAGCAAATATTTCAGTGCCTAATCATGTACCAGGCTCTGGGGAACAATGAACAAAATAGATGATTCCTACCTTTATCAAGCTTACATTTATTTACAGAATGTTCATTTATAGACACAATAAGTAAATTATAGTTTGTTAGAAGGTAATGCATTTTGTGGAGGAAAAAAGCAGCATAGGGGATGGGCCTTAGAAGTAATATATTTGTTTTTTATTGCTCCCATAACAAATTACCACAAACTTAAAAGTGGCTGAAACAATACAAATACATTGTCGTACAGTTCTGGAGGTCAGAAGTTTGAAATGGGTCTCAGTGGGCTAAAATCAAAGTGTTGATACAGGGCTGTATGTATGGAGTATATGGAGACTCCAGGGAATAATCTGAGTTTTGACTTTAATGTGAGGCTCCTCATGTTTCTCGGCTTGTGGTCCTCTTCCTCCGTCTTCAAAGCCAGCAACTTTGCATCTCTCTGACCGTTGTTCTTTAGTTACATCTCCCTCTCTCTCTTTTAAGGACCCTTGTGAATACATTGGACACTTCTAGATAATCCAGGATAATCTCCCTATTTTAAGGTCAGCTGATTAGGAGCCTTAGTTCCTTCTGCAACCTTAATTTCCCTTTGCCGAGTAATGTAACATATTCACGGGTTCCAGGGATTAGATGGTGGACATCTTTTGGGGGCCATTATGGTGTCACAGGTCCCTACAGATCATTAGGAGAAAAGTAACATTCGCTCAAAAGTCTGAACTAAGTGAGAGAGGTAGGGAAAAGTTTTCTAGACAGAGAGAACAGCAAGTACAAAGGCTCTGAGGTGGGAGTGTGCCTGGGCATTCAAGGAAATATGAGGCCAGTGTTACTGAAATGGAATGAGTGAGGAGGAATATTGTAGGAAAGGAGGGCAGAGAGGTAATGGAGGCACATGTACTACAGGGCCTTGTAGGTCATTGTAACAACTGGTCTTTGCCAAGAAGAGGTTGGAAACAATTAGGATGAGACTGCTGCTGTGGTGAGAACAGTTTGGAGGTAACCGGTTAGCGTGGAAATAAGGATACCATACCAGTTGGGTTTCTGCAGTAAACCAGACGAGAGATGGTGGTGAGATAAAAGGAAGGTAGTAAAGGAGGAAAAGAAGAACACAGCAACAGAAAAGAAGGAACATAAGAAACAATAGCAAAACAGTACATTTAAAACAAACCAGATAACCAGTTACATAAAATGAAGTGTATTAAACACTCCAGTTAAAAGGCAGAGGTTGTCAGAGTGGATAATAACAAAAACAGTATCCAACTATGAGTTGGATCCTTTGATCCTCTAACTCCCAGTTTTTTCAGTCTGTGAGCCCTCATTGGCAGTGTCCTTAAAGTCATGACAGAAGTGCTTTTTCTCTGTCTTCGCACTTGATTTATAGTTTGAGTATAATATTTTAGGTTGGAATTTTGGAGACGTTTTTCCATTGTCTTCTACCTTGCAGTGTTCCATGGAAGTCATTTGCAGTGATGATTTCTGAGTATTTGTATGTGGCTCGTTTTGGAAAAATTTGCCATCTCTCTATGGTTGGTGTTGTCAGTTTCACAAATGTGCCTTGGTATGGGACCTTTTCATTTGTTTTGCTAGGGAATTGATGGATCCTTTCAATCAAGACACTTATATCCTTCAGTTTGGGGAATCTTCCCTATATTGTTTGTTTGGTAATTGGTTTCCCTCTGCTATCTCTTTTTCTTCTTTCTGGAATTCCTTCTGTTTGTGTGTTTGATCAGTATAGAGATTTCTAATTTTCTACTTTTTCTCCTGTCATTTATATCTGTGTTATACTTTGATAATTTATTAGAAATTAGTAAATTTACTAGAAACTGTCATTATTTCATAATTTACTAGAAAGACTCACAGAATCCACTGAAAGTGCTGTACTTATAGTTACAGTTTTATTATAGCAAAAGAATACAAAATAGAACCAGCCAAAGGAAGAGACACACATAGCAACTAGGAAAGTTCACTGGAGCCTCTGTATCCAGAGTTTTTATTAGAATTTCATTGCAGAGATATGACTGAATCATTGATGAAGTGGTTGAACTCAAATCTCCAGTCCTCCTCCTCTTCCCAGAGGTGTGATGATATCATGTGGCTCAAAGTTCCACCCTTTCATCACATGGTTGGTCTGTTTGGAGTAAGCAGCCCCCACCATGAGTCACTTTGTTAGCATAAACTATCAGGTGCAGTTTGCTGAGCCCACCATGAGTAATAAAGACACTTCTGTTGCTGGGGAAACTCCTGAGGTTTAGAGGTTTCCTCCTAGGAACAAGACAAAGGCCAGACCTTTCATTGGGCTGAAACCAAATTCTTTTCTTTTCTTTTTTTTTTTGTGGCTGGCTGGTACAAATTCTTTATTACACATTGTGCTCCTGTGTTTTATGGTGAAAAGGTAACATGACACTGCCAGGCATCTCTTTTTTCCAAGTTGTATTTGTCATATATCTGTTTAAAATTTACTACTTTTAATCTCTCTTTTCATTTAGGTTAGTAGTCTATTTTGAAATAATTGAATCTGTTCTTTAATTGAAGACATTTTCATAAAGGGTAATAAGGTCTTTTGCCCTCTTCTTTAATTTGATCTTACAAAGAATGTTTGAATAGTGATTTACCAAGGGAGACACATTATAGTCCAGTTTGATGTGGTTTGATAGACATACTTTATTTTCATCTTGTAAAGCATAGCATGCGGGTACCAGAAGTCTGATTGAAAGGAAGTAAAATCAGTGGAGCAATTAAACATTAACTAGATGGGGGGCAATTATGCTGAAGTTATGTAAATAATTTTAGATTATGTATAAGTAATTACATTTTTCAGAGAAGTTGACAGGGCAAAAATTAGATTGCTTATTCATTTCAGACTTAATTTTGACTTGTTTTATTTTTAAAGGTCATAATGGTTGTCTCAATTTGAGCATTTAATTTCTTGCTCAAAGGTTATTACATGATGTGGCATAACTAAATCATAGCTTCTTAATGGTAATACAGAACATAAAAATTTTTAGTTGGCTTCAGATTTTATACTAAAATGTCTTTTACTATCTTTGGTTTGTTAAAGGCTTATCTTTGTAGTAAGAACTAAATTTATTTGATGGTATCTTTTGTATAGATGTGTGCTTCTGTTTACTTCCTGAAGAGATAGTTGAGAAGTTTGTTGATAAGCAGATATTTTTAAGACATATAGCACTTGTCAAAGTGGGATGTTTCGTTTTAAGTCAGTCTTATTTTAGAAATATGTTAAGTGCATCTCTGATTAGAAAAAAATAATTTTATTATAGCATTTATGTAGTTGAGCATTCCTTTAAATTATTTGCTTTGTGTGTTGTCTGTTCCCCCCCGCCCCCCAATTAAACATGAACTCAGTTTTGATAGTCAGATAATTCTATAAGACTCAGCTATACTGGGATGCCTTTCCTTTTGTATGCCTTTTTGTTTTCTCTAGAGTTAATCATTGTTACATATCTTCATTTGTTTGAATGTTCTTATAAAAATATTCGATTATTGGCTACTCACATTTCCTGGCTGGTAAATTGTTTTTATCCTGGTTACTTTACTACTGTTTGAACATGAACAGAGAGGTAACCTTGAGCATCTTTCCTTATTTTCTAGTAGGGTATAGGATAGTGTTCTGAATTAAATTGATTCTTTAGATTTGAGATGATCTGAAAGATATTTAACCTTGAGCATCTTTCCTTATTTTCTAGTAGGGTATAGGATAGTGTTCTGAATTAAATTGATTCTTTAGATTTGAGATGATCTGAAAGATATTTTTCCTGAAGGAAAGTTATTTTAATAGGTTAAATTAGAGTACTTATGGTTTCCAAATTTGAGTCCAAGGAAGTGTAGGACTCAAATTATATAGCATACTTATTAAAGAGTTAAGATTTTCGAAATCCTTGGGTAATAATATTTTTTCTCTTCAATTAGAATCACATTGTTGCATTGTAGTTTCTACTTGATAACTTTAACTTTTGATCCTGTCTGGGGTATAATTTGGTTTTGGTATTGTTTGGAGGCAAGAGATGGACATCGTTCCTAGAAGTCTTTTAGACTTTATGAATATGATCATATTTGTGCTGTTGATGCAAAAGAATAATTGTACGAAGTACATCATTTTTTTTAACTTAAAAAAAATTTTTATTTAAAAAAAAATTTTTATTTAAAGAAACACAAAAACACTGGCCTTTATTTCACTTCAGTATGTGTTATGTTGCATTTTCCAGTTTGTTCAGTGCTTTAAAGCTCAAGGATGCCTCTGCTTTCAATTATCGTACATGGGCCTGAAGCATCCTAGCTTTTGGCAGGCAAGCAGGAGACTCAACAAAAATCAAAATAAGAACAAGGCAGACTAAATGCAGAGCCTATCTGTAAACATATTACACATTTGGAAATTACAGTATCAGTTAAAGTGATACAGTTTACAGGTGAAATGAAACTGTCTGGAACTGGCCTACCACACGTTTCTGAACCTGGACAGATACAGTAAGTTATTATGTATATATGATGTTTAAAAATTTTTGTTTACATCAAGTGGATCTGGCAGCCCATGCTTATACTTTTAAAATTTAAGCAGGGAAGAAATCCAGACTAAAAAGATATTTTCTCTGTACTATGTTGAGTCCAACAGCTTCTTTCATGAACTACATGTTAAAAGCCTCAAATAATCAAAACAAGAAAACCCATCCATTTCACAGTTGTTCAGAACCAAACATTTCTTAAGCAAAGGGGTAGAGCAAAAATAGTTACTTTCTCCCCAACAAGCCCAAGGGATCCAGTCTACTTCTATTAGAAGACTTCATCTCTTTATAAAAATGCCCTATTATTTTAACCTGTATTTGACATACATGGATATATTAATTTCTGTGTGTGGTGTGACACTACATCAGGCCAGAGAACGTGATATTATGTCACTAACATCAGCCAGTCTTAAATTGGACTCTTAGTTTCTGCACACACACACAAAATTTCATTTTAGCATGCCCAGTACAAGCTGCAATGCAACAGGATGGCAGTGTAAGACAGGGTTAATGCTCTTCTCTGCCCAGAAGGAAATTTGCAGAATTTCATACTATTTTTCTTAACCCATTTTGCTCTAGTAATAAAATGTACTTATTAGGATATAATTAGGAGCTAATAAGCTCAGAACTATAGTTTGCATGAAAACACATCTTCTATAGGCAGGTTTTTACCTCCTTACTGGCTAAAAACATGAAAAATTTTCGTTCTTATAGGCTTTTCTCTTCCCCTTTTATATTTTGCTGAGAAATTAAAAGAATTTATAGATGGGTACAGAAATTTCTCTTAGATGTTTGAAAAACAAGGAGAATAGCACACTTTGTGTTAGTGACAGAGAGCAAGTCTGGAGCACCTACAGTTGAAAAGCAGAATATATTTTTGCTCCCAGTTATACAATTACATTAAAATATGGGTATAAGAATATTTTTCCTTATTAAATATTTAAGCCAGTCGCTTGTTCTGCAACTTTTCTTTAAATGACACTCATGGATTCTTCACTTGTTAAAAGTCCAGTGTGTAACCAAATCCAAGTTAACTATTTACCATCAACTATTCCAGAATTGTAGATCTTCAGTGTCCTTCCCTATCGTCACCCCACAAAAAATAAAAGGAAAGAAAGAAAATATTTCCCCAACACCCCACAGAGGCTTTTTAACTCCTGGTAAGAGGTGCAAATCATATTCACTAAAAAAAAGATTCATCCCTGCAAACTTGAAGGCAGTTATCCAGTATTCTCACAGGGCTTAAAGTAAAACCAAAAGGTCAAGGGAAGAGTGGGGGAAAATGTTGAATCATTCTGGGTTCCCTGTGATTAGTGTATCACTTTAGTCACAGAACAAGATACAGAGATCTTTTAAGTGGACTTGCCTTTTCTAGTGGGTTGTTTTTTGCGCATGTTGATGATAGATAGCAAGAACTTTAGAATCATGCTCGTTAAGTCTGTGTTAGTCACTTGCATTCACACTTAAAAACTAACAAAAAAAATTCGATCTGTAGTCTCTTGAAATAACCATGTGTAGTCTCTTGAAATAAATTAGATTCCTTGAGAAGTCTAATTACTTTCAGTTGGCTTTTTAAAAATAACTGTGTGTATGTATGTATGTATATGTTATCCTGTGATTCTACTTATGGTTCCTCTGCTGTATTGAAGATCTAGGAGCATAAAAGCCTAGTGTCCCCCATGAATGGTGTCTCCAATGCTACAAAAAAGTTTCAGATAGGCAGTCTGGTCCTTTGTTGATCTGGACTATCCATGGCTTCATTGTAAGTGATTATCCTTTTGGGATCTTGCTTTGCAAATTACAAGTAGATTCCATTTTTTTAGGGTGATATACAATAGCAGCCCTCAGGTCAAAAGAAACCCAGCTATCATTCCTTTCTAGGCCTCTCTGGTATCTGTTCTTTGGCGGAGCCTAAGAAAGTGTTCATAGGAGAGGCCGGAGGATTTTGATTTTGTATCTCATAGTCCTTTGAGAGAAACAGTAAAGCACCTTGACTACTGGTGTCCCCTTTTCACAGGTCTTCTATATGACTGGGTTCCAAGGATAAGGCTCCACTAGTAGTCCCAGATTTTAGAATGTTACCCACAGCTTGAGGACTAGTCCATTTCTCTAGTCTGTAAGCCTTGGGACACTCAGTTCAGGATGCTTAGTTCTTGAGGGGATTATTTCATACCCTGTGAAATCTAAGTGGCAGGATATTCTCTTTGAAATGTTACCTCCATCACTTTATGACCTGATGATTTCCCAGTAACAGTCTCAGGACCAGCACTGGGCTCATTTATGAATTGAGCCCCACTGATTCTGGAAGATATCCCTCAGGTTTGGCTGATCTAAGAGGGGAGATCCACTTGTGCTGTGCTCAGCAGCACAGTTTGCCTATTTGAAGGGTAGATAAAAAGGCTAGACTTAATTTATTCACCTGCTGCTGAAGTTAGACTCATGTCGTAGAGAACCGATTCAGTCCCAGACGGGTGTTAGAGTATCAGCAGCAGTAGTTAGCAGTGGCTGACCCCCTCGAGGATACACACTTTCATTGTCCCTGCTAAAATAGGCCCATTAGAAAAGTGGGCAGAAGTAATAGATTTCATCCCTGACATGGGGACCTGGGATAACCGATTGAAGATTGGGTGTGGGCTTCCCCAGCAGATGATGAAGAGGGTAAAGATGGTGACACAAAAGAGTTCTGTATAGTTTTGTTACGTACAGTTCTGTATAGTTTTCCTTAACTTTGCTTGCATAACTTATTTTAGGAGCTATTTTAGCACTGCTGTTGTCCACTGGAAAAACTGGGGGTGGTTTAAATAGGGTCCATGAGTCCACTTTGGAGGCAGAGCCGAAGCATGCTTTCCTTTGGGCCAATCATCAAACTTTTTGTTGCTTACATCACATTTAACATCTGAGCTTTTCTGAAGCATATCACCCACAGCAAGTTTTCCTCGACTTGTTCCTCTAGACCCAGTTTCATACTTCCAAATGGGCTTCATACCATCTACTTGATTTCCCTTTTGTTCACTGTAGTCAGGTTTGAAAGTTTCAAGTTCTTGTTTTAAGGTTGGGACACTGGTCTCTCGTTGCCTTATTTTGTCCTGAACTAAATTAAGGTTTTCACAACCTTGACACTATTACACCTAGCTTTCCTTTTTTTTGGAGTGGTATATCTGCTCTCAGATCCACTACGGTCTTTATCTGTTCCTTTGCCCAAGCAATCATTAGTAATATAGCCAGAATTACTTGTTACAGCACCATTTGGAATTGCTATGGTATCAGTCTTATCTACAGACTGGTTCTTGCCAGATTAATTTTCATAAGATTTCCCATTCTTTTTGTCCATACTGTTTTTCCGAATGAAATTCTCCATTTTAATTCCTACTTTCCCAAAGGTGCTGGACTTACAGTCTGCTTCAGGCTAGTGTCTACAACTTACTTGTTGGTTGCCATTTGGGACCCTGGAAATGGGTTGATGGCTTTATCAGAACCTAGGCTCTTTAAAGATATTTCTCTTTCTTCAGCATTACCATTTAGTTCACCATAGTCTGTTTCTTCTTTGGTGTTTCCTGGTACTGCTGGAGTGTGTGTTTTTGCTCATGTTTCAGCAGCTTTGGCTGGGCCTTGGAGCTGCCCTTGGCTCCATGCTGCAGGTATTGGTGAAGCTGCTGGTGATGGTGGTGATTGTGGCTGTTGTTGTAGAAATAATAATAATGGTGGTGGTAGTGCTGGTGGGGGTGATGGTATGGATAGTGACGGTTTTGATGGTGCTGAGGCTGTGGCTGGCCAGGCTTCTCCTCCATTGAAAGCGGTTGGGACTCCCTGGTTGAGGTTGCAGGATGCTGCACTGGCAGGATCTCCAAATGCATCATTTATGTTGAACTTATACATTGTTAAGGTACACTTTTATTTACTTATTTATTTTGGCATCTGGTTGGTACAGGAATCAAACCCCGTGCTTTGGCATTATCAGCACCATGCTCTGAGATATAGTTCTATTTTATAGAATTTGCTCTTAGGATTAGATATGAATACGTGCAAAGTACTTGAAATAGCACCTTGTGTATAGCATAAGTGTTCAGTACATGCTGGCAATCATTAATATTGCTGTTGTAATATTTGGAAAGTGAGGCTCAATAACTTGCTCTGCTTCTGCTAGTAAGTAATAGAATTACAGTGTGAACTTATAAACTTACTCTCTTCTCACTGTATGATGCTCTCTACCAAGGTAAATGATTGGCTTGAGGCTAGAAATGCTGTCCTTCTGCCATCCAATCCATTTCTGAGCTTATAACAAAATGACATATTAGCTTTCCCAAAGCAAAGTATTGTGCTACCTTTCCCCTCCATCTGTTAGAAGATATTTTCATTATTTTTTGTAATTCAGTAGCAGTTGGAGCATAAGGAATTAGAATAAAATAATAATCTTCCAAAATAAATTCTTTGGGCCTCTCTAGGCCTTTTTTTTTAGATAGTTTACTTTGACCTTTTGACTCTTACAGTAAAATCTTAAGACTAACTTGACTCTCTAGTCCTTCTTTGTGATTGGTTAATAGTGTGTCACTGTGTCTGGTTATTGAATATAGCTTGTTTCTTAAGAGAACTTCTTGTGTGGCTCTGAGGAAATCGTTCAGTATTCATGGATAAGAAATTAAAAGTAGTAACCCTTTGTGTGTCTCATCTTTGGATTTGATTAGTGGCTTTGTAATTTATTTTGTAAGAGGTTTGGTCTCTATAAATTCTTCTGTTAGACAGGTGTTTACAAGGTATATTGGAAGTACTTTATACAAGATCAGCATTACCAAAGTATATGTTTTCTGAGGGTGAAATGCACTCAAGTAGTATAGGAAATTTTGAGTTGAATGAAGTTTTAAAGATTTCCGTATTGAACAACTTCTGAGAGTATTTAATATGCTAATATGCGTTTTATATCTCCCATCGGGATAATATATGTATCTTTTTTATAAAACTTTTGTCGCAGTAGCTCCCCCCCCTCCCCCTGTAGAGAATCTTTTTATTTCTTGGGAACATTTTGATAAATTCATTTGACTATAAATACTTTGGAATAACTTAGGCTGATTTTTGACTCATTTGGGAATTTAGGATAAATGGCAAGGCAGCAGATGTACAGTTAGGGTGTGTTGAGCAGGGAGCTTCGAGAAAGATCAGTTTCCAGAAAGACCATTTTTAAGAGTGTGAATCATGTGTGTGCCCCTGTAGGGGCACAGGTTCTCATACTTCTTAATTTCAGGACCTTCTTTACATTCTTAAAAATTGAAGACCAAAGAGCTTTTGTTCATATGGGTCATAGCTATAAATATTTAATGAATTTTAAAGTATATATTCATTTAAAAATAATAAACCTGTTTTATATAAACGTAAGTGACATTTTTTTGAAGTGAAAAATAACAATTTTCTAAAAGGAAAGGTTTTGTGAGAAGAGTGACGTTGTTTTATGTTTTCAAATCTTCTCAATGTCTGGTGTAATAAAGTATCACTGAATTCTCATGAATCATCTTCTACATTCAATCTGAATCCATTGGGTCCCATCAAGTAGCTTCTGGAAAAGTCCATTGTACATTCATGAGATAGAGTGAAAAAGGAAAATGAAACTTTATATTATTGTGAAAGTAATTTTGACTTGGCTGATCTCATGAGAGGGTCTTAGGGAGCCAAGGGTCTCTGAGTAAAAATAACAGGTGTTAACTAGATTACTGCCTAAGAGCTCATGCTCTAGATTCTGATTGCCTGGACTGGAATTCCAGTTTACCTTCTGGATGTCATTTAATATTACCCTGTTTACTGATTTGTTAATGAAACTACTAATATGACCTATCTTATAGGTTGTTAGAGTTAAATAAAATTATCTGTGTAAAGAATGGTGTAGTAATAAGCATTTCTGAGGTAAAAGCCAAAGCCTTTACCCTGGTTTACAAGGTTTTTCTTCATGATCTGGCATATTATTACCTCTCTGCTCTCTCATCTGTTTGCTCTGACCTCAAATCCCCCTTTTGTACTGTGTAAATAGTGGCCTTCTTGTTCATCCAACACTAGTCATGTTTTTTCTCAGGGCCTTTGCACTTGCTATTTTCTCCACCTAAATTCACTTCTTCAGGTATTGACATGTTCTGCTCCCCTGCCCCCATCTCCTTCAGGTTTTTGCTTTAATGGCACCTCAGTGAAATCTTTTTCATTTAACCTTTCCTCACACATAATCCCTGTCTCCCTTCTTTTTTTTTTCATTTTCTGTATAGGACTTTTTGTTTTTTAAACATACTAGATATTTACTTATTTGCCTCTCTTCCTCTAGAATTTAGGCTTCATTAGGGATGAGTTTTTTGATTGTTTAACCTGTTTAGTACTGTATTCTCAATACCTAGAATGATGCTTGGTGCATATTAAGTGCTGAAAAAATACTGCTTAATGAGTGAATCATTACTGATACTACAAGATGAAAGAAAAATTTCTTTTTCTTAGAAAGGTAGAGTCTTTTTAAAAAATTGAAACAATTCATTATACATATTTGTGTGGTACAGAGTTGACTATCAATACCTATATACAATATGTGATGATCAAGTCAGCATAATTAGTATATTCATCATTACAAAATGTAATCATTCTTTGTGACCCTTTACCAATTTCTTGCTAACCCCCTCCCCCCTTTTCTACCTCTAGTAACCATAGTTCTGTTCTCTCTTTTTGAAAGTTTAAGGAATTACTGTAATTGTATCTTTCTTTCTTTTTTATATATTTATTTATTTTTAGCTCCCACTTCTGAGTTAGGACATGTGGTCTTTCTCTTTCAGTGCCTGGCTTATTTCACTTAACATAATATTCTCCAAGCTCATCTATGTTGCTGCGAATGGCAGAATTTCATTCCTTTTTATGGCTGAATATTATTTCATTGTGTATATATGCCACATTTTTGGAAAGGTATAGTCTTAATTGGTCAGTGCCTCTGAGATAAAATGAACATGTTAAGTGTTTAGCATGGCATATTGGGCACATGGAAGTACTCATTTATTGGTAGCAGTTATTGAAGTGTAAGAAATAATAAGATATTTTAGATAGGAATGACTTGAAAAAAAAACTGCATTCACATTTTAGGGGGTAGGGTAGAGACTCTTCAGGGGCATACAGGAAAAATAAGGTTGGAACTATATCATGGAGACAGAGGCATTGGATATCTGTGGGTTATGAGGAGTTTTTGAATATTTTTAAGGTAGAGGTGCTGTGATAACAGTGGTAGGTTTGGAAGATGAATCCAACAGAAAGTCCTTGAGGTTGACTGGAAGATCCTTCTGGTATAGGCATCACCGGAAATTGATAAAACATTCAGCAAATGTATATGCAAAATCATAAACTATACTCAATTTTTAATGATTTCCTTTCATCATATGGTAGTATGAACTTGCCATTTGATTAGAATTTTATGTTTTGAACTATTTATGTAATTGCCAACTTTTAGTATACTTTTTCATTTAAAGCTAAGATCTTTGACTTAAAATAAACCATTTATATCGGAAACTAATTTACTAAATATACTGATATAGGGCAAAGTATGTTTAGTCCAGCAAATATTGGTCAACCACGAAAGACGACATTATCTCCTGCCCAGTTGGATCCTTTTTATACTCAAGGAGATTCTCTGACTTCTGAAGATCACCTCGATGACACTTGGGTGACTGTGTTTGGGTAAGATTTTTGGATCATTTACCTTTTAAAAAGTACTCCCAGACCAACATTTTGTAATGAATATTATCAAACATATAGAAAAGTTGAAAGACTTGTGCAGCAGATACCCACTTAGGTTCTACGGTTGTTAATAATTTGCTCATTTGCTTCATCTATCATTTATCCATCTATCAATTCATCTGTTTTGTTGTTTTTGGTACGTTTCAGAGTAAGTTGTAGACATCAGTACATATCACCCTAATACTTCAACATATGTGTTATTAACTAAGGTTTGGTATTTGTGTAGTTTTAAAAAATCATTTGTTTATCTCTTCCCAAATTATTTTCTCTTGAGTATATTTTCTGGATATTGGATGGAGCAGGGTAGACTTAGGAAACTCCTTTCCTTCTTTCTAATGTCTATTTCTCTAATTCTAGTGGACTTAACCGGTTTTGGACTAATAAATTGAACTTCATTTATATATGTATGCTTTGTCACAGGATTGATACTTTCTAGTCACAGGACATTGAATATTAATTGAAACAGAGGACGACAGTCTTAGATGCATTTTGAATAGATTTTTAGGTCCAAAAAAAGTACCTCAAAGCACCTTAGTGATTGATTATATTATATAATCTTTTATTTTACAGTTGAGAAAACTGTGAGGTAGAGACAGATTAAGTGATTTGTTCAGAGGTTCACATCTATGTAATAGCAGAGCTTCAGCAAAAACTCAGATCTTTTGATTTTCAAGCTGATATTTATACTATAATACACAAGGTTTATTTCTGAAAATGTGATTTGCCATAGTGATACTGGATCTTACTATATTTCTGGGGTAAAAAAATATGAAAATAACACACAGTATTTGAAGGAAGAATAATGCACAATAAATATTTAGTGGATTTTATGTATTCAATTTATTTAAAAATTTAAAATTTAAAAGGTATATAAGAATACGGTGAAAAGTCTTTCTTCCTACTTTTGCCTCCATCTATAATTTTTTTCTTTAAGACAATGACTGTCACCTATTTTTGTGTATCCTTCCAGAGCAACTCTGTGTGTTATTGATTCTATTTAGGTAAAAAGCTGGATTGTTGCATTCCCTTGTTCTTCAGAGAGCCCATGCTCTGCCCTGTCTATAGCAATTTGTCTAGCTTCTTGATTTTTTTCTCTTATGTTTAAATTTTTATATTCTCATAAAATGGCTGCATGTTTTTGAACATAGCTATCCACTCATAAGTCTATAATAGTAATGGTGTTGCTTTTAAGATTCCCATTAATTAGGTAAATTGCTTGAAATACTTCTAGCTCTTATTTTCATGTTTAAGGCAATACTTTCCCAGCTATTTTTGTTACTCTTATGTTTAGTAACCCTCTATGAGATTAAACAGGAACTCAAGCCTTCTCTTTTAAAGGATAAAACATTTTATTTTGACCATTTTGTAGGAAAGTACTTCTAAAATGCATTATATATGTTCTTTATTTCAAAGTTTTTTTTCCTGCTTACTCAAGATCTTCAAAAAATATCATTCATTGTTTTGGGTGACTCTTTATAGAGTTTTGGAATATTAGATTCTACTCAAAGTGGCTCTAGAGTCCTAGAATTATGTTTTGTTTCTTAAGGACCTCCTTTACTTGGCAACCATTATTTCTCCTTTTCACTTTTGTTTTCTTTATCTCTGCCACTGTAGGCACCCTGCCTCATTTGTTTTTCTTTGGGGTTAGAAATCTATCCAGAGTTATATAAATAAAGGAAAATAACGTTTTACTTTACTTCCAGTTCTGAATGCAGAGGATATTTCACTCACATAGATTTTAATGTGTTTTAGTTTCTCATTTATTTGTGTAATTTGTATTTTCTCTTTAGGGTTCTAATCCAAACTCCAGATAGCTGAAGTTAGTGGTTAAAGAAATTCTAGATAAGTGTTTCTATATTATTGATAGCATTTATTGTTTTTCACGTTGAAAATAGCTTTATTGTTTGGATTATAAGGGTAATAATGTGTCATTATAAAATTTTCAAACCCTACAGAACTTCATAAAGAAGAAAGCAAAAACCATTTAGAATTTCTCATACCAGAGATATGGCTATTAAAATTTTGGTTACTGTTCTCTGATGATTCTATACAATTGATATTGGTGCTGGATTTTATATTTGTTTCAGAATTTCAGAATTTTTAGGTGTTGCTTAATGCATAATGATATGACTCTATATAAATTTCTTTCCCCTTTCAGTAACCATAGTATACCTAAATATTGTATATAAACACACGCAGTAAAATAAATTGTATGGAACTGTAACTTCATAACTCTTCTTTAAGAGCTGTGATAATGTCAATGACAGTGGAATATTTAGAGATTTTAGATATAGCATCTGGGATGGAGAAGAGTGGCTGAGTCAAAACTAACTTTAGGAAAACAGGATGATCCTTATTAATGTTCTAGACAGTTGGAGGGGAATTTATCTTGAAAGACTTGTAAGTATGGTAACTTGCATTCGTATTGATAGGGGAAGTTGACTTTTGTTTGGACGACTCTTTTTCAGGTTTCCTCAAGCATCTGCTTCCTATATATTATTACAATTTGCACAATATGGGAATATCTTAAAACATGTGGTAAGGCTTAATTTTTTTTCAATTGAAGATTTTGGCTAAGGGAAGATAAGCTGAGAATTGAGGAAGGTTTTGCTTGAATTTTGTTTATTTTTTCTAAACTTGAAAAGTGTTTTTTCTTTCCTTTTTTTTGTTTATGTTTGTCCTTTGGAGTTTGGAATGCTGGAAGTTGCATAGTTTGATAAAAAGGGATAAAGAGGGAAGATAAGGAAGAGAGTGGGAGTTTCAGGATCTACTCCCCCATTTCTTAAGTAGTTCATAATCTTAAAGATATATTATGCCAAATATTATGCTATTATTTTCCAATTTGAGCTTGTTTTATAGGGGGTAGAGGAAGAGGTGGAAGTTCCTGAGCTTATGGAATTTTTAGAGCTTTTTGGATTAGGGTTCAAAAATTTTTTTTCCTTGCTCAAGAAATTATAAATAACAAATCTTTTTTCTATTACTAGAGATTGACTTAACTCCTACACAAAGTGAGATTGATGAATACAATTTAAAAAATTTCATAGCATGTGTTAATATAACTTTTTAAAAGAAACAATAGTTTTTTGAGAATTACTTTACTTTTACAACACCACTCTCTAACCAGCTGAGCTCACCAGCCAGCCTTTTAGAATTATTTTACTTTTAGAGAATATTTGCCACATATTCTTTGTTTTAGAATGGGGAATAAATATTTGAGAGCTAGATAGAGATTAGTGAACTATTTTGTTGAATGCCCTAGTATACAGCATTTTATGGGGCATAAAATAAAAAATGGAAGTAAAATTAACTTCACACGTTTTTATTTTCGAACCAAATTCATTAGGTGTGTAGTTTTATATATTTTGTATTTTAAGAAACAGTTTTATTCTTTGCAGATGTCTAACACAGGAAATTGGATGCATATTCGTTATCAGTCTAAACTGCAGGCCCGGAAAGCCTTAAGCAAAGATGGGAGAATTTTTGGCGAATCCATTATGATTGGTGTAAAACCATGTATTGATAAAGTAAGTTATTGGTAAAGTAAGGAAAATAGCTTAATCAATAGGAAGAACACCAGTGTTGACATTGGTGGTTGTATCATTTGGCTTCACCGTGCCTCTTTTTCTTAGTTTGTAAAATGTGGTAATATTTATAGTATTCTTTGTGATAAGTGAAAGATATTTAATCACAGGACTTTAGAATTTGGATATAATCCATCCCATCCCCTTCATTGTTCAGATAAGTAAGCTAACAGGGCATAATAACTTGCCCAGAGTTGTTAAAGGTGAGGTCTAGATTTTAGGACTCTTGACTACTAACCCACTGTGTTTTTTATACAAAGCAATATCAGACTCTTTAAATCCTTTAAAGGAATGGTACTATTTCAGAGTGAACTAGTTCACATGAATGGTAGCTGATGGTTGACTTTTAAATGGCTGAAGCTTTTTGTTAGTCATTTCTATTTCAAGATACTTAAAAATTATTCTATATTTATATACTTATTAAACAATATCGAGTACAATTTAAACTTTCCTTTGTGACTTTAAAATCACTGTGAACATTCTTTAAGTAAATATATGTGAACTTGTACTATGTATCAGGCATTGTACTTGGTGTTAGTATACATGCGTTAGTGTGTAAAGCAGATGTGATTGCTGTTCTCATAGTCTATTGTAGCTTTGTATTTGTGTAATTATTATACTGTGCTGTAGTAGATGTTCACAGAGGCTAGAGGAATATTTGGGGTTACTAGGTACTATATAGCTTTGGACATTGATTCTTCTGTCCAATCCAGGTTTCCCTAGGAATTCTCTTTTATGTTCTTGCTGATATTTCATAGTGTTAGGAGTTTCTTATTCTTGTGGTCTATAGTTGTACTGAGGTTGTTTATGGTCACTGAAGTGGGACCTCTGGCTGAGATCTCAAATGCTAGCTAAGAAGCATCTATTGTTTTCTGCAGCCTAAAATTATTTGAAAGGTTAATTAGATCAAATAAAGTCTGCCTTTTAAAATAAATTTTATTTGTAAATAGGACATAATATTGGATAATACAAATTATGTTTATAAACAGAGAAGTTGTTTCTTTGTTTTCCAGAGTGTTATGGAAAACAGTGACAGATGTGCTTTATCATCTCCATCTCTAGCCTTTACACCACCAATCAGAACCTTAGGTACACCAACACAACCTGGAAGTACTCCTAGGATTTCTACCATGAGACCTCTTGCTACAGCATACAAAGCTTCTACTAGTGACTATCAGGTATTTTAAGGACTGGATAAAAAAGATGTATTTTAAAGGCTGAGCGCATAGCATGTTTAACTTTTTCATTGGATTGATTCGTATACCATAAAATATTTCCTGCTTAGGTGATTGCCTTGATGAAACCTTTAAACTTCTTAAATTTCCTATTTTAAAGTTAGAATCTTGGCCAATTGGAACGTTATCTTGAATTTTAAAAAAATTTCTTTGCCATTTTAAAAAACATTTTGAGAGTTTGTTGTTTTAGTGTTTTCTCAACTATAATTGCGTACATACAAGTGTCTCTTATGCACATGTCTGGCATGAGGAAACATTAAAACCCTTTTTATTTGAAGACTGAATCTGATGATAGCACAAGTGAAGAACCTTAGGTGGAATAGCTTTGGTTATCAAAAGAAGGCATTGACCAGTTCCCATTATTCAGAGGAAAAATTTCTCATTTCAGAAAAATTTGAAGAAGTGTGTTATTCTTTTTTTAAAAAACAAAAAAACCCCAAGCCAAACAGCAAGAGATGTTTATTATATTCTTTGAAGGATGGTAGAAGTATTGTGACTCTCATTCAGTACATTATTGTCCCCTACTAATTAGCCAAGAGTTCTGAACTTAACTAGTTGTAGACACTGTGCATAGAACACTTGTGCTTTAGTAGGGCAGGTAGTGATAGTTCAGCTTTCTGACTTCCCCTGAAATTTGGAAGTCATTCTAGAGCTGTTCTTTTTTTCCCTTTCCTTTCTTTTACTGATATTTTAAATTCCCCATTTTTTTTTTTTTGCCTCCCCATCTAAGCCCCAAATTCCCTGTTGTTTGTAGCTTTTGTGTTTGTTCAGTTTTCTAATTTAAGAAGCAGATATTTGCTTTGCCAAAGAAATAAGATTTTGACACTCTTAAAAGTTTACAGATATTCTAAGTCCATATTTTAATCTTTAAAATGTACAATTCAGTGCTATAAATGCACTTTAGTGTTTCTCTTTTAAGTTAGCCATTAACTGTAGTATTAACTATGACACTGAAGAAACCATTAACCTAACACTTTTCTTATGTGTGTTTTCTTAATAGGTTATTTCTGACAGACAAACGCCAAAAAAAGATGAAAGTCTTGTATCTAAAGCAATGGAGTACATGTTCGGCTGGTAGTATAATAAGAGCTAAGAACTACCAAGGAGGAGGTTGCTACACTAAAAGAGTTAGCAGAGTACTGCCGGTTTCCTTTGGTTAGTTGTATAACCACTCTTGGCAGTATCGGGTAGCTAGCTCATAATTCTTTTAGAAACCTTTTTCGTTAAGGATGCAGCCTATTCGTAGCTTGCACTTTAAAAGATGCTTGACATACATTTTAAAGAAAACTTAATATCCCTGTAATTGTGCATGCTTAAGCACAAAGAAAACTCAGCATTGATTACTGTAAATTAAATAATTTGTGGTGATGCTTCGTAGTCTTCATGAGAACGTGGGGTGAATTTCATGAAGGGAACCTACAGGCACTTCTATCAAGACAGAGATTATAATTAGCAATTTGAATTATGGTCTTTTAATTTAGATAGTATTTAATATTTTAATATTGTAGTTACTATATGTCCTGTCATGGATTGTCATCTTTCAGTATTATAAAATCAAAACTTTTTTTTTAGAAACCTACTACTAAAGTTTCTTAATAATAAACTTTGTCTATTATATGTATTGAACATTTTTTGAAATGGTGATTTATTATTACAAAAAGTCTTAAGTGTTTACTGAAATAGAGAAAATGTCATGTACCTTCATATACCTGTAATCCAGCTTTAATCACCATTGTTTGCCATACTTGTTTCTTCTTTTATTTTGTTTAAAGCACATCTCAGATGTTGTGTTGTTTTAATCTAAATACTTGAGGATGTATCAAAAGAACCCATTTTCCTATGTAATTATGTCAAGATCCCACCTAACAGAATTAATAATTGTTTTTTTAATATCTACTAACCAGTCCATTTAAAAATTTCCTAATTGTCTCTGAAATTTAATATTTATGGTTGTTCAAATCATGATCTACACTAGGTGTACACAATATATTTTGTTTTGTCTCTTAAGTGTCTTGAAATCTAAATTAGATTTAGATGACTTGTTGAAGGAACAATGTGAGTTGCCTATAGAGTATCCCACAGTGTGAATTTAGTCAGTTGCTTTCTTGTTCAATTTGTTTATCATTTATTCCATATTCTAGAAATTAGAGCTAGTGAGGATTTACAAGATTCTATTTTGGGGGGCAAGAATACTTGATAGTAGTATGGTGCAGTTTATATTATATTAAATGAAGGAGGCATTTAATTCTGGTTGTCCCACTTTTAATGATGCTCAGATTGACAATTGGGCACACAGGCAGAAGCCTGACACCTTCATCGGAAAGTTCCTTGTAGTCTTTTTACATGTTTTAAAAGCATGCATTAATGATACTTCTCTGAATCAGTTATTCAGTCAAGGCTTGCAAAATGATTATTTTCCAAATCATTCCTGTCGCATTTATGAGCTGGAATTCTCTTATATAGAAGAACTTTGCTTGCTAGGGCTATTTGGTTACTATGGAATACATTTATGCAAAAGGGCAGGATAAATACTTAATCGTTTCGTTTTTATTGGTTTTCAGAGTATTGTTTTGCTGCCTTAGTAACCTCCAGTGGTATCCTATGAATTTAAAAAAAATTTTTTTTTGGTATCACTTTTTTTTTTTTCAGTTCACTATTTTAGTCAATTGCAGTCATTATTCTTTTGTTCATATTATCGCCCTTGGCCAGTGAGAACCTCATCAAAGTGGCTCTTGTGCAAAAAAGGCTTTTAATTGAAATTATATTTGATCTTAGTACATGTATCTAGGTCTTTCCTCACCTTTAATCCCTTTTTATAAAAAAAAAGTAACTAAAATAATATATGGTTTGGAGGGTTTTGATATGCTTTTGAAATCACAGCAAACTACCATTAAAGACTAGTTTTCTGAGATGGAGTGATACTAAGAAATGTACTGGTATGAATGAAAATCCATTAATCATTATATTTGTAGAGTATATTTTATCCGAAAACTTTTACACTGAAGTCTCTTTCAACTTTAAAATAAGATTATATTTTATATTCTATTTCATTACATGCAGAACTCAATTAATCAAGGTAGAACTGGCTACTAAATTCCATTAAAAGACTCTTGCATTTGTATTTGAGTTGTATACGTTTTTGTATAAGGATTTTTTTTCTTGTTTATTGGAGGGTGTGTTTTATTTGCATAGGCCACCATAGAGTATGAAGTTTGCTTTCTTACTAAATATATTTGTTTGCTATATTTGGTTTTGTTTTCCCCCCAGTATCATTACTTACCCTTCTTTGTGTCTATCACATCATTTATTTTAAATAAGATCCAGGAAGATCTCCGGAAGGAAGCCGCCGTATTTTTGAACATGATACAAAAACAACAGAAATGGGATATCTGTGAAACTAGAAAAGTTACCCTGAATCAAGCTTCCTTGTAAAAGTTCAGAAAAGCTGATTTTATACAAAAACAACAAAACTATAGTCATGAAAAGTTGTTACAAAAAAAGAGGATAAAGAACAAAATAACATCTCTACAGCCATTAAAAAGCACGCCAGAAAGGCATGCCTATAAAATGGATAAAAGCTATGACGTGTTACCTAAAATTGAGTTATGAGATATTTAGAAAATGATGTAAGATGTGAAAGGATAGCCAAAATCAATTTGAAAAACTTCGGAAAATATTAGAAACAAAGGAAGAAAGTCACTCAGAAATTGACTAAACTAGAATAAACAAAAGCAGATAAACAACAGATGGTGCTTTTAAGGAAAATGGAAGATAGCTTTAGAAGCCAGAAAGAAAAGATAATTAGTGGGGAAATGACCAGTTTTAGAGATAGAAAAGAAAAAGATTCAACATATATATGGAACAAAATCAAATTAAAAATACTTTGGGAAAAAAAAAGGACTTGGAACTACATATTGGAAGAACATTTTGCTTATCTGAGAATATTATCCTGCAACAACCATTTCCAAATAGCAAGATAAAACTTTGCCTATGTGACTGATAAGAGCAAGACTTAAACAGCAACTCTGTGCTAGGAGAAAAAAAAAGCACAGTTAAGATATTCATGGGAAGAAAACGTGAGCAAAAGATTTTTATATCTAGCAGAACTGATTTTTAAGTATAAAAATCAGTGCTCAGACATAAACATGTGAGAATTCAGGGAGCATGTTTCCTTTGAGTGCTTCCTGAGGAATGGACTAGAGAATTCCCCTCAAATTAATTAGAAAGATGTTGACATAAAGTCTGTGGTGATCATTTAATTTGATGTCACATCACTAGACCAAAGTGTTGACCAAGTTTTTATTTCTTGAAGCTCAGCCTGCTGGGTAAATTTTCTCTCATTACTGTCTTTTGGGTCCACTCTTTTGGGCAGCAGTTAATTTTTGGTTTATAGTAAGATACCAGGTTGACTCATGTGTGATAACTAATTATTTTATTTCATTATGAAATGTGGCAATTGGGTATACAGTCATTTTTCCATATTTGTGGGTTTCTTAACCATGGATTCCATGTACAGACTTTTTTCTCTTGTCATTATTCCCTAAACAGTAAGTGTAGCAACTGTTTACATAGCGTGTTTCTTTTAAGAAAAAGTCCCAAATGAACAGGTCCTTTATTCCATCATTAAAGTTGGCACGCATGTCTTAGGAATCATCCTGTAGCTTGTTTTCTGTAGCTGGACGACTCTCAGGTCTTACTCGTCAGCCTGCTGAACTGTTCCTTTTTCAGAGAAAGATACTATCCCAAAATTTTCTGATATCCTTGTTTTTAACTGTTGTGGCTTGCAGGATCAAAGCAGCTGAATTTGAAACAAGTTCAGTGTTGTTTCCTTCGAGGATTAAGTCATCTTTCTTGGCTTGAGAGTGAACAAGCAATACCTGGCCTCATTCGAATCCTGCAGATGTGTTTTTCACTCAAATTTCAGATTTCAACAGGAGACCCATTCTCCTGAATAACGACGTTGATGGGGAAGTGAGCATACGCAGACCGCATCTTGTAATGGAAACCCAGCTTAACACCCTTGATCGTGTTCTGTACGTGGCTATAGATAGTGCGAACGTAGCCAGTTCCTTTATATTTCTCCACCATTTGTCAACCCAGAGCTGCTGCTTTTTCTTTCCAAGGAGACTGAGGTTCTATGTTGATGTGATTGAAGTCCCTCTGAGGCCCTTCACTATAAATGTGTGTCCCTTCCAAGTAATGTCGACATTTTCTGGAATGTTGACAATCTTATTGCTGAGAATGGTCTTCATTCTCACAGTAGATAAGGCAAAGAGAAGTTCCATTGTCTCATAAAGTACACGAGAGGATGTGCGTAGGTTATATGCAAATTCTACACTGTTTTGTATCAGAGACTTGAGTATCTATGTGTTTTGGTATCCAGAGGAGATCCTGGAACCAATCCCCAAGGAATTCTGAGGGACAACCATATTTGATGGTTTCAGTTTATAATAAACATTGAAGCTCAAATCATCTCATCTTTGGGAGCCTCTTTGTTGGTTCAAGTTGGCTCCTGAGCCCTTTTAACGTGACCCTATTAGTTTTTGATAGTTTCTTCATTATGCGTCACAGGATACTATATAGTCATCTTGTTACATTTTCTGCACCATTCCTAGAATCAGTCATTTCTTTACTAAGCTCTAGCTCTCCTTTTAGGGAAAATGACTTCAATTCCACAATATGGGTGCTTGGAATTGCTTGTTGCTACTAAGTTGGTTATATATAATAAACTATTTTATGAGCTCATATTGATAGTATTCAAATTCAGAACTCCAGTCGTTTATTACAAACTTAATTTCTTCCATATTATGCTTGAATATACTAGAATTCTGATTTTTTAAAGACAGGTAATGACAATATTGGAATGTCCTATTATTAATCAGTTACTTTATCCCACATTACATACATATCAATCTCAATAAAAATGCTAATACTACTTCCATTGCATCTGTTTTTCCCATTCCCCCTTCCCATTTTTTGTTGTGCTATATCTACATTGAGCATTTAGCCATTACAATACTATCTTTTTAAACTTTGTTAGTTGTGCAGGTAACTATATTTAGTGCTCAAGCTTATGTAGATATCTTCCTATTAATTTTGGTTGTTGAAACTCATTCTCTACTACATTCTTTATGAAGTGTTCATGAAAACACGAACACTGAATTATTTCTGAATTATTAAATGTGGATAAGTTTTTACCATTTATACTTGAAAACCAGTGTTCTGGATGTAAAATCCTTGGTTTATATTTTCTTTCCTTGAGTATCTTGAATAGGTAACACCGTTTTCTTCTGGCGTATAGTGTTACTGTTAAAAAGTGATCATTTAATTTCCCTTAGAAATCATGTGTTTTTCCTAGATGCATAAAATATTTTTTAAATTTAAAATTTAGTAATTTTACTAGAATGTATTGTGGTGTTGGTTATTCTCAGTTAATATTCTCAGATGCACAGTCCAGTAGCTGAGAATTTTGACCCAGAACTTTTAAAATTGTGTTTAAGACTACTGATCCAGAAGCTTTCATATGAAGTTTCAAAATTTTTTTTAATATTAGGAAAATTTTCTTGAATTGCTGTTTTTTTTTTTTTTATAAATTTTATTTTGTCGATATACATTGTAGCTGATTATTGCTCCCCATCACCAAAACCTCCCTCCCTTCTCCCTCCCCCCTTGAATTGCTGTTTATACTGCTTATTCTGTTTCATAGTTATGGTATTGCTTTTCAGCAACCCGTGCCACTCATATGTTGGATCTTTGTTTATCTTCAATATTTTGTCATTTTTTCATATATTTTAGAGAAAGGTGAATAATATGTTCATTTTAATATCTCTTCTACAACATTTATACATGCAAACATCTTCATGTTTTGTAATTTCTTATAGCTTTTGTTATTAATAAGGATCTACTTAATTTCTACTAAACTTGAATAAATAAAGAGTAGTGGGGTGACTTCAGGAAAAGTTTTTTAAAAATAAACATTTGTTCTCTTGAAAAAGCATGTGAATAAACAGGAGAATCTAGACAAGTGCTTTATCCCGATTTGACTTTTTTCTTTTTCAAAAAGTTTTATAAAGAAATAATAGTATTTAAACTTGTATAGCACAGGAGTGTTTGGAAGCACAGAGAAAGGGTAGTGGTAGAAATGCATTTTATTATTTGTAAATTAAAAAACAAAAAAACACTGTGTTGGACATTCTTGGAGGAGGTAGTAATCTTGTCCACTTGAGTAGCAAAGAAAAAAGCAGTATGTGGGAGAAACTGAATTGGATACTTTTAATAACTTTTATTGAGTTTTTAATTTTTTTTTTCTCTTTTATGGCTTCATTGTATTTATTCAGTCTTGTGTTCCTTCTGATCTTCATTTAAAAATTTTTCATTAATTTGTGATTCTTTTCTAAATTTTGTACCTCATTTCTTAGTTCTAATTTTGATTTATGTTATTTTATGTTTGTATCATTTTCTTGATGTCTTTTATTTCTGCTTGAGATACAAGGTTATAGTTTTGATATTTTCAGGGGCTTGTCTTTCTCACATGCTTTTGTTGTCTGTATGGATGTCATTTTTCTTTTTTATAATAACTTTGTACAGGATTTGACCTTGATACTTTGCTCTTGCTCATTTTTTATGTGAAATTAGTTGTTATGAACTTTTAGAAAAGTTAAGGTTCGGGAAAGTCTAACTTCACAGTGGTTCCTTTTCTGTCGTTTTCTTATAAACAACAATGTGGCATCTTTTTGCTATTTCCTGACTGTTTTACTCCCCCACTTTTAAAGGGATCTTCTTTTTCCTTTATCCCTCTTGACATTATCCTGCTCAATTTTGATTTCACTCTCAGCCACATTGAAAACAGATCTTTGGAAGAAGAAAGAGAGACCTTTGGTCTCTTCTTCTACCACCCTTGCGGTTCTTCTTCTGCACTCTCTATTGGCAGAGTCTTAATGTCAAATTAGCTGAAAAGGAGAAATGTCATTTGCAGAACTCAGTTCCAGTATTGCAAAGCTGGATAAAGAAGGGTGCATTTGGAGCTAAGAGGAAATAAATAGCATGGATACCAAGATTTCCTTTTTTTTTAAAGATGACCAGTAAGGGGATCTTAACCCTTGGCTTGGTGTTGTCAGCATCATGCTCAACCAGTGAGCTAACCGGCCATCCCTATATAGGATCCGAACCCGGGGCCTTGGTGTTCTCAGCGCCACACTCTCCCGAGTGAGCCACAGGCCGGCCGACTAAGGTTCTGCTTTGAAGAGTGGCTTCCATTTTCATTGTGGTCCATTCATTTGTATACTGTGTTGTTATATCTGTCTATGCATTTCCACATGCTTTGTCTTGTAGAATTTTATAAAATTATTTTGTCTTGTAAAATTACTTGGTGCTGTTGCTACTTTTATCTTTGATATTGTGTTAGTTTATTTTGGTATTTCCCACCATTATGTTGGCTATAAGGAAGGAGACAAGCACAAGCGTATTTTCAGACTGTTCCCTTGAATCAGAGTCTTTTGCAGTTTTTAAAGACCTGCCCACCTCCACTTCCATCCCTACTCACAAGGTCTTAGGATTCAGACCCGAATTCATGAGGGATGGAATTTCAATGCAAATTTAAACGCCAACATTACATTGTACTTAGAATTACCTTTGATAATAGGCCAAGTTATCTACTTGACCTAATCTTCCTTTAGTATAAGTTATTTTTCAGGAGACTGTCATTGAAATTTGAATATTATGTATGCATATAGGAACATTGAAATAGATAGCATTTGAAGCCATAATGGATTCTTGAAGGGAGAGTAGGTAGTGAAAATTCAGTCTTAGGGCCTCCTGTACACTCAGAAGTGAGTGTGTGTGTGTGCATGTGTGCAGAGTTGTTGGATGTTTTTGCAGATGGAAAACTATTGTTTTTGTCCCAACTATATTTTTTAGTGATTAGAGTGAAGAAATACAGGAGTGTATTTAGAATCTGAAGTTCTTCCACAAAGAACCCATTGTTATCTAAAAATATAATTATTTGTAGCTTGAAAGTTTGCAGTTAAATCCCCTCATTTCTTTCTGGAATTCTTTTGCCTTTCCTCCAAAATGTAATAATCACATCTTTATAAAGTTTTGTTGGTTTAAAAAGCCCTTTCCCTTCCATCGTTCCTTTTGTTACCTGATCTTGACTCTTAAAATTCTTGATCATTTGTGAAATATTTATTGAGTACATATTATATTGTAGTCACTATGCTAGGTGCTAGAAATTGAGCAAAAATAAGACATGGGGGTTTGATCTTTTTCTTGAGACTCAAGATGATTCATTTTCTAGTATCTTCCTTCCCTCCCCCCACTTTTTTTTTTAAACCTCTGTTTCTCCAGAGTTCACCGTGTTCTTCCTTTTGTCTCCCAACACTTCTTGGTCTCCATTCCCGAAGAATAATAGCAAAAGAAAAGAACTAAAAAACTTCTGTTACATTGTGATTTTTTAAAAAACTTAACTTTTGAAATACATCTGTATTCATATCCTAATTTGCAACTAAATGGAAAGTTATAGTCATAAACAAGTCTTGAGCTAGATGACATCATGTTTTTATGGGGTTTTATTTCCGCTTTGTGTTTTCTAGCTCATCTGTATCACAGACCTCCAGTGAAACTTACAGGCTCTCTGTATACATCTTTCTCTCTCCTGTTCATAATACTGCTGGATACTTTTATGTTCTGATAGTGTGGGGAATCGTGAGTCTGTTTCTCTCATTTCCTTTGATTTGATTGGCAGTAGCTCTGTGATTTAGGGTATGAAGTCACACCTACGAATTACAAAGTTAGCCTTAAATCTGAATGTTCTTTTAACTCTCAAGTACTTTCCCTGCAGTAACTTTCCCATCCCTACAACCTAGTGAAGTAGAGTGGACTTAGGTATATGTTGCCTAGACATTGCAAGTCCAGACAGGCTTTGAAAGGGTCAGGATTTCCACCTATGTAGAAAGCTGATTGAAGTTAAAACTATTAATGAGTTTGTATTGAAGTTAAATTTCTTAGAGAGTTTGTAAGACTCTTGAATGTTAATGAAGCAAAGGTGTGGATATTGGAAATTACCTGCAAGTAAGTAAATAAGTTGAATCAAAATTATTTCAATTTTTTAGCTAGGTCATTGAAGGTAATGATTTAAAGTGAAATTAATACCTTTGACATAGTTTTAAATACTTTTCCAAAGTGGATATCTGACTTAGAATACCTTCTCAACTTATTGTCCTTAACGTTAGTTTCAGTAAATATTCTGATAGTGTATTACATTGCTGTATTAATAACTGGTTAATTAAAAAGTAGTGGTGGAGGGCCGGCCTATGGCTCACTTGGGAGAGTGTGGTGCTGATAACACCAAGGCCAAGGATTCGGATCCCTATATAGGGATGGCTGGTTAGCTCAGTTGGGAGAGTGTGGTGCTGACAACACCAAGTCAAGGGTTAAGATCCCTTTACCGGTCATCTTTAAAAAAAAAAAAAAAAAAAAAAGTGGTGGAGAGGGAGGGTGGGTTAGGGAGAGATTTGATAAAGGGCCACAAAAAATGTTTACATTGTGTAATAAAAAGAAAAGTGGTTAAATTTACTGGAATCTTAAAATTGGCTTCTTAAAAGTGGTTAAGAGCATGGATTTTGGAGTAAGACTTTAATTTCCTCTGTGTCTGCTAGATACTAATTTGGGCTACTGATTTTAGCCTTCTTGTGCCTCAGTTTCATCATCTATAAAATGCGATAATGATAGTATCTTCATAGGATTGCTAGGGTTAAATGAATTAATACATATAAATCATTTAGAACCATGCCTGGCATGCACTATGTACCCATTGAACATTACCTACCATTATTAGTTAAGGTTAGCTGATATGCTCACTTTTAGCCTCATTTAAAAAAGAAATGAGTATTTGATGGACTAAAGATGGCTGCAGAATTATAGGCATTCCTTCCCTTGAGTGGTGGGGTCTGTTTTTACTTCTGTGATTTTTTTTTTTTTTTTTTTTTTTTTGACCAGTAGGGTACAGTGGAAATAATACTATGCCAGACCTAAACCTGTAAGAGGACTGGCAACTTCTACCTTGGTCTCTTGAAGCCCTGATCTGTCAAGTGAGAAAACCTTAGGGTAATCCTGTGGGAGAGATGACATGGAAAGGGCCTGAGACTATGTGAAACAGGAGAGGGGTTCAGCTAAACCCAGTCTTCAGTCAAATGAGTGAGGCTGTCAGACTATTCAGCATAGCCTAGCTGCCAGCTGAATATTACGAAGAGCCCATTCCATATCAAGTGAAGCAAGGGAGTTACCCAGCCAAGTCTTCCCTAAATTACTCATTCACAAGATTGTGAGATATAAAATGGTGGTTGTTTTAAGCTACTAAGTTTTAGGGTAGTAGGTTACACAGCAACTGGAGCCAGAGGGTAAAAACACAAAACAGCTAAATGTCTTGTCTAGGATCACATAGATATGTACTGACAGCAGTAGGACAGAAACTCAGATCCTCTACTCTAAAATGCAGTGTTGTGGAACTATAGCATATTTTCTTTGATATTTAGGTTATTTGATTTTTAAACACTTTAAATTTAAGATGAACTGGAGAAGTATTTTACGCGAACCTCCTGGGTTCCAATCATAGCTCTAGAATTAACTAATGCTTAAAGAACACTTGAAAAGAAAATATTTTAAAAACAACATAAAGTCAAATATGTGAATTCTTTTTGGCCATGTAAAAAACTACCTAAAACTTTACAATATGCAAAGGATTGTCACAGTATAAATCACAATACACATTTGTTAATTGTGAATACTTAAATATCATTAAAGTCTGCTGAATTCTTTGTATATATTTTTTGTGGTAGCACTTACTGTCTAGGCTGAGACCATTCTTGGAACAAAAAGACCTCTCTGACCCAGAGAATACATATACATCCTTTAGCTCTAAGTTTCTGCAAACCGGAAGAAACCTCAGGGCAATGTGTGCTGGGGTAGGTAGGTGCAGGGACGTTGGGAAGGGACTCCAGACTTTTTCTAAGAGATGAAACAGGTTTCTTTGGAGACTTTAGGTCACATCATAAATTATCAGATTACTTCTTGGTTAATCAGTGGAAGATATTTTATAAATTTAAACCAGCCATCTCTTTCTGGTTGTTTCTTGTAAATAGTGGTTAAGTCTTGCAGCAGTTTTTGAAGCATAATTTCAAGTGGAATTTAAATAGTTAGATTTTCTGTAACTGAAAAAGCATTCATGTTCTCAATACTTCAGAACCTATCTCAAACTACAGGTGTACTTCCATCTTGTGGTGATTTGTCAGAAGTGTCCAAAATGAAAAGGTTTTAGAGTAAACTTTAAAAACAGAAGTTGGAAATCTGAGATAAATATCAATTGCTGTATTTAAGCTTTTGGAAATACAACTTTTTTACATCTTTGTTCTTTTCTGCCTTTCTGGAGGCTTGGTGTAGTCATATTGTACATATTTACTTTTATCTTTAAGGATCAAAAATGTTTCTGGGGGATAATGAACAGGTATAAATAAGCTATTTTTCTTTTTCCAGGTTTTCTTTTGAGCCAGAATAAAAGGAATGTCGGCCTTGATGGATTGAAATATGGAAACATTGATTTGTCATTGATTTAAAGTAGAAATGGTTAAGAATCAAGGTGATATAATTGATTGTTTCGAGCAGCTCTACTGCAGTCTGTATGACCCTCAAGAAGAACACAGATAGTATATACCTGTAATTTTATCAGTCAATATTTGTTGAGCTTTGTTCAACAACTAGTCCAAATATTTATTGAGTTCTTATTACGTGCTAGGGCCTTGGGATATATCAGAGGAATAAAGACAGTTTCTCACTCTTGTGGGGCTAACATTCTAGCAGAAAGAAACAGCAGGAAATTATCCTAGTAAATAATATGTTACATACATTACATGGCAAAGGGTACTATGTAGGTGTAATTATGGGTATGGACCTTGAGATGGGGATATTATAGTTATTTAGGTGGGTCCAATTTAATCACATTAGCCCTTAAACGTGGAGGAAAACTGCCCCCCATTTCCCTTCTCCCTATCACAGAGCAAGCTTCTAGAATCAGAATGGCCCCCAACTGGACGCCAGTAAAGGAATGGAGACTTCAGTCCTGCAATTGCAACACATTGAATTCTGCCAACATCATGAATGAGCAAGGAAACTGATTCCTCCCTGAGCCTCCTGAAAGGAACATACCCCTGCTGATACCTTGATTTGGGCTTGTGAGACTAAGCAGAGACTGATCCAAGTTCACCTGACTTCTGACCTATGGGAGCTGTACAGTAATAAATTTTTTTTTAAAGCTGTTAAATTTGGGGTAATCTGTTATGGCAATAATAGAAAACTAATATGTTCTGGATGAAACGGAACAATGGGATACTTTTAAGTAGAAGAGTATTATGATATGACTGGAGTCCTGTTATGTAAATTTCTGTGACCTAACAACAGTGGTTTTCATAATCTCTCTGAGGGTAAACACCTTTCAGCTTTGGTAATAGAAAGCTAGTAATTTATAACCTCAATACCAGGCACTACGTTTTGATAGTTTGAAAAGTCTTTTATACTAGATTTCAATATTAATATATATTTCTTTTTCAGGAAATTCAGATTAATATGATTTGGAACAATTAAATAAATTTAAAGTAATTTAATTTATTTAGGCAAAAATGACACCTAGTAAAGCCAAGATTGAATACCTCTGAAGCCAATCCTAATCCTTGTTTTTTTCCAATTTTTATTCCAATGAACTAAGTCCTTGTTAAAACCAAAGTTGTTAAAAATTAAGTGAGAAATAAAAAGTCTTTAAGCTCATGTTTCAATGTTTCTTGAATGTGGATATATTTTCCACAGCATTCTATTTTGGCTCCCTCAAGCAGTAGTAGCACATAACTTTTATGAATTGATCATCATTAAGTGTTTGTCTTCTAAATTTGCATGGAATTTAAAGTGTTTGTCTTCTAAATTTGCATGCTCAATAAAACTTAGCTCCATTTGAGACAATGGATTACAGTTTGGGACTATGGATCTTCTCCAATTAGCTATGTTTAAGAAGTTGTACCTGTAGGAGAATATGACAAAGGAAAATTTCTGGGCCAACATGCAGAAAGACCTAAAATGGGACTTAGCAATCATTAATAGAATGTTTTTAAAAAGAGGTCTTCTCAAAACTTTGTATTCAGTACAGTTTACATCCTGATGGAAGCTATCCTCTATTGTCCTTTTGTGTTTCAAAAGAAATTGACTCAACTCTGTATACTAGAAGGCCAGTAGCTTCAAACATCACTTTTAAGTGATAGAACTATAATGTGTAAGCATTTTTAGGGAAACACTACCATTCCTCTGGAGAGGAAAAATTGTAATCCTTTCTTTGTGGTAAAATGTTGGGCACAATAGATACGCTGCTTCCACAATCCTTTCTAAACTGAAAAAGCTGGAGTTACTTTACCTAAGATTAAATTCACATATGCACTGTAAATTGCACTAACCATCAAGGCAACTAGTTCCCTAAGGTTCAGTAAAGCCTGTTCACAAAGGGTCTTTTAGCATAATGCAGTTTCTTATATTAGCTAATTCCTGTTTCCACTGAAACCCCAACCCGAATGTAACTTTGTTAGATTTAAGTTAAAATGTTTGCAATATTAATGATTAATATGATTATTAGGAAAAAGAAGTTAGTACTATGCAGCACTGAAAACACTGAAGGCTTGTAAAATTTATTGTAGTTTAAAATGGATTGAGTCTTTACTCAGGGAATTTATTAGGGGACCTGGACTCTTTATTGTAATTCTAGTCACAACTAGAACATTTCACTTATACGAATCAAGTAAGACTTTGGTAGGCTGCCCATCTAATTCAACTCTAGGGACACCATGATTGATTACCTATGCCAAAGATATTTATATACGTCAAACCATTCTGGTTAATGCTTCAACTCTGCTACCCATTGTGGTAGCACCTCAACCTTGTCTTTGGCAATTAAGTGTTGCCATTTGGTCCCTATCATCCTGTCACTATCACCATTGAATTTAAGGAGTCCCGTTTGATGGCAGCAGTTTCGTCTATCTTTCCTGGCCTATAAAGAACAGTTACCAGAGTGTTAAGAATGCTGAGACTCCCTTAATGAATGCATATCTCACAGCCTTGGTGAGGGGATATAGTTAGGGATTAATGTATATGAAGGACTTAGTGCATGGAATGTGGTAAATATTATGTAAGTAAATATTAAGCTATTCTTAGTAGTATAAAGTGCAGACTTCCTCTTAGTGGAAAGTTACAGAGCTTATGTACTTTAAAAAAAATTACTTTGTAAAGAGGGTCAATCGTCAAGAAATAATTTTATAAGTTGAATAAATCTTAATATGTTTAAAATATTCAATTTCCAATCACTGCACTCAAAAGTGCTACTTTTACTTGCTGGCAGAGAGTGGCAAGGAGGTAGTAGAGAAGTGATAGCACTTACAGATCAATTCAAGTAGCAAATGTACATTCTGTTAAGTGTTATAAAGCAACCGTCCCTGAGTGCTTTTAAAGTTATAGAAGTTAGAAGTTAGCAGTTCTGTGACTGTACAAAAAATATGAACCATTATAGCTTTAAAAACCTTAAAGCTTTAGTTTTGGTTCTTTGCTGGGCCTGATATTAATTATATTACAATTTGGCCCTTTGCAACCTGCTAAAAATAGTGATATTTGAGGCTCCTAAAATAGTTTTATTAAACTTTGTACATATTGCTTTAGCCTTTTTTGGAAACCATAGTCTGTGTGAAAGAGGCTTTTCCAAAGGATGGAAAAGTATTTTTACAGGGATTAGAATGTGAAGGGTCAGAAGGAAATACGATATAGCTATATTGTGTAAGTGTGTATGCCTGTATTTGTATTCTGGTCCTTTCTATAAAGCATTTGATGTAGCTTCTAAAAATATATACACTATAGTATAAAAATTATTTAACAGGAACATCAGTTGAACATACATAGAAAGTTGTTAATTTTTTTGGGTCTATCCCCTCACCTTTTTGTTTTTCTCTGAGAAGTTCTGCATAGAATAGAAAATCAGGTGTTATTTGATATCACCAAATTATTAATAATGAGACTATATACCAGTTCTGAGATGTGGCTGATTTAATCTGGGCATTGAACAACCATAGCAAAGCAGAATTTTCAGGAAAAAGTCACCACTCATCCATGTATGTGTGTGTGTATGTATGTATGTATCTATCCATCTATCTATATCTATCATCTATTCTTTGGGATCAATTTGAATCAGAGCAAAGGGTTGGGAAATTCTGTTGTTTCTTTAATGTAGACTATATAGAATTCCTCTATAGAGTTACGTATTTCTAGTTATAACGTTCTTCCAAATACAAAGTCTCTTTTGGGCAGTGATGAACAGATACTATAATTAATCTCATGTTGAGTAACAAGCACAAAAAAAGGTATTTATTTAATTAGAGTTGAGTCAAAAACAGGTTTTAATTTTTGTCTTTCAGTAAAAGTATATAAGTGGTTTCACAGTAAATAATATTTTAGGAAATTTAAAAATGAATATTTAGTCTCAAAGAAACCAAAACATAACTTTTTAGGAAAAGGGAGTGTTGAAATGATTGCTTCCTAACCTGTTTCAATGTGGCTTGCTCCTGAAGAAGTCAAAGTCTATCTTGGGAGGTTTTGGATGTGGTAGAATTGGGTCTAGGGTTCATAGAAAGAAAGCATTTGAAGATGAAGAAAACAAGCATGGAAGGGCATATGCAGATACTCTAGCGATAACTATAATGGCTCAGTTACCGTAGGGTTAGGAACTTCTGGCCTGGCTCTTGACTTGAGAGGATGCAAGTGGTATAGACTGATGAGGTACAGAAGGGCCCACACCATCTGAGATGGTCTGTGAGACAGCCAAGAAAGGGCAGCAAAAGCCTTATAAACCAGTTGGGTTGCATGATTAATAGACCTTAATTTGGAAATTGGAGACAAATTTTGTTTGGCAGAATTCTTAGTAGACTGGTCTCTTAAGAAAGACAGTCATTCTGGGATACAAAATCCTTATCCCAAGAGGCTGATAAGAAGGGTCATAATTTGAAAACGTTCAGGGACTGATGAAGAAAGTTTAGCAATGGCTATAAGTGTGACACTTTGAGAGAAAGGAGAACTATCAAGAGGAATTTTAGGCAACTTTCTGTGTGATGTGCTATGTAAAACTTACCCTGTACTGCACCCGACAGGAACAGCACAGTAAATATATCATTTTTCAAGGCTTTTTCATTACTTTTTTTTTTTTTTCCCTTTTGGTTGAGAAATAGACTTGTATATCAACTCTTACGTATGGTTATCCAGTATACTCATGTTTCCTTTTAAAGGAATTGTCCTTCTCTGAAAAAACTATATATACATCAAGAATTCTCTAGGAGGTTAAAAATTATTTCCCAAAATTTGGAGATAGGAATATAAGATATTCATTTTTTAGAAAACAGTAAATTTCTTTTTCAGACACCTCCTGCCTAACATTCTACACCTAACTTCTTTTCCTGGGCACACCATTTATCTTATTGAGATAAAATGGTCTTGCACAAACCAAATTCTTCTTGTAGTTTTCTAGATAATTTGCTTCATAACACTTCTATTTTTCAGAATTGGGTTTTATTTTATTATTACCCTATATTACTAGTTTAATAAAATAATGTGTTTATGTCCTTCAACTGTAGACTGAATAGTATTGGGGAAAAGGTCTCTGGGGTCCAGTAGAGGGGCAAGTTGTAGGCCATTAGAAATGGTATATGACAAAGCTATAAGCAATCAACCAAACTGTTTGAAGTTTAAAAGTGGCACGCAAAGTCTTCATAGTTTTTGGTGATTGCAGCAAGGAACATCGGTAATTTTCAAAAGCCACATAAAATCAAGGCCAAAGTGAGTCATAGCTTTGAAAAATCCAGCACAGCCCCAAGGCTCCCTTTATATAACAAATATTTTCTAATGCTTCCTTTACTATCTTAACATGAAATTTAACCTACCTACGTGCACAAATTTTGGAAAATAACTATAATTTTCTAAGTGTAATATAAAAGAAGAATAAATATAAAATAATATGTAATAAATGTATTCCAGTATGTAAAACCATGAGCACAATTGCACTCGACAAAACAAAATTGTGCATCTACACAGAGAAGCATGTTGAATACAATAGCTAACAATGCAGATTGTATCATACTAATGTGTCAGATACCTTGAGGAAGCATGATTGATGATGGCATTACTTTCCAAAATGATGAGCAACTCTCGGTTAAATTTTGTATAAAACGAATACGTTTGTTCCTTGATTACATGGTACCATAAATGGTCACTGTATAAAAGAATGCAAAAAATACTTTGTATTTACATGTAAAATGAAATTAGATTCTAGGCCCACATAATTATAAACAGGTTTTCACCTACACAAATCATGCAGGTCGCCATTTTATACTTTATTGTGTAGTCCTAGTCCTCAGGTTGCAGTATATCTGGCATGTCTGGCTCCTATGCATTAAATGCCACAAGTGTTCCAAATTATTTCAAGAACCGAAAAACATACCCATGAATTCCATCTCTGTTGAAAATGTTGCTTTAGCACTTTCTTTGATGTTTAACTGTAATAGTCGTGGTAGGAAGAGTATAAATACATCAATTACTTGTACATATGAAACCCACAACTATAGCCTGCTTTTGGCTGTTTTAACGGGGCCATTTCTCTTTTAACACATATGCTAGGAACTAGCTATCTTCAGATTTCTATATAGTACACTCTCCATATGCAACCGACTTCCGAAAATTTCTGATAAAAATCCCATCTCCTGGAAGTGTTTATGAAAAGTGTTTAAGACAACTGGTTATAAAATAAAACCTCAGTGTGGTAGGGCAGAATAATGGCCCTAAAGATGTCTATGTCCTAATCCCAGAACCTATAAAAATTCATATGTTACCTTACTTAGCAAAAGGGGCTTTGAAGATGTGATCAAATTAGGGATCTTGAGATAGATTATTCTGGATTATCTGAGTGGTCCCAGTGTGATCACAAGAGTCCTAATAAATGAAACAGGGAGGCGGGAGAGTCAGGGATGATATTCTGAGAGGCATTTGAAGATGCTACACTGATGGCTTTGGGGCCATGAACCAAGGCGTGCAAGCGGCTTGTAGTAGCTGGAAAAGGCAAGGAAACTAATTCTCCCCTAGAAATTCCAAAATAAATGTAGCAATGCTGACACCTTTATTTTAGCCTAGTAAGGACTTCTGATGTTCATAATTGTAAAATAATAATTTTGTGTTGCTTTAAGTTACATACTCACCGATTCCACATTTTCATTGAAAGTAACAGCTGCATCCATACCCAAAGCTGTCTCTAATGCCTGGGCGTAGTTTACTTTTTTTGGATTCTCTCTGTTTGCTTTGACTCAGCACTGGTTCCAAACTGAAGAGATAATCCAAATATAATGGTAGTTGTGCTTTTCTTTTCCACAGGAGGTATGTCTAGGAACCAGAAATGTCAGCTGCTCTTGTCTCTTGTTTCTCATAATAGCTATTAGCAAACATTGAAGCATAATTTGAACAAAGTGGCATCGTTTTTTTAATAGGCAGACTTTATTAACAAAATTCAAATTAGTTTTTTTAGGTCAGGGATTAATTTATTAAACTCTGTATCCTCAGTACCTCACAGAGTGTATATCATAGAATAGGTGCTGAATGAATGACTTAATCAATGAATGGAAGTTATTTCTAGCTTCACACAATGCATTAGAGAATTACCAGCCTTTTAATATCTCCACCCTCACAAAATTCTTTCTCTGAATTTAATGTTTTCCTCTTGATTTTAGAGAGAATAAATATAAAACTAAATCAATTTGAGGAATATGTTTCACTCAGTCTTTATTTTTTGTTTTTTATTTTATTTTTTGGCAGTGGCCAGTAAGGAGATCTGAACCCTTGACCTTGGTGTTAGCAGTACCACACTCTAACCAAATGAGCTTTGTTAATGGTCCAGCCCTAATTCAGTCTTCAAATCACTTGTTGGTTTAACTGATTTTTCTTTTCCCTTGACCATCTGCTTTTCTCATTTTGCCTTTTCTCCTTGAAGAAATGGTTCATTCTTAGGGCTTCAAACATTCCCTTTTTGTATTGATGTTTAAATCTTTTATTATTAGTCTTGTATTCTCACTCAAGACTAATATTAAGACTTCTAGTACTCATGATGAACATTTATTTCCACCAGGCAGTCCCACTGTTATCCTAAACTACACTTGTTGGAAATGGGACTATTTTCATTCCTTTGCAAGTCAGTGTGTTTTACCAATTTCTTTTGTTTTGTTCACCCAGTCATCTAGGTTGATGCTTTGGGGTTATTTTAGGGACTTTTAAAATTGCTTTTATTTTCTAAATTCAGTTAATCAGAGTCCTTTTGATTCTTGTCTAGAAATATGCTTCATATCCACTACTCATGTTCCTTTATGGTTTAGACTGTTCTTGTCCAGTTCTTGATAATTTCATGAGTAGATTAATATACTACTCTTTTTTTTTCTGTATTCTCAATTCATTCTAGACATGGCTGGAAGACTGATCTTAAATCATGATTTTTTTTCTATTTGTTCCTTGTCCAATAAAGAAAACCTTGCACAGTTCTTCATTTTTCAAAGTGCAGTGCATGATGTATGAATTGCTGCATCAGAATCACTTGTGATGTTTGCTGAAAGTGCAGATGCCTGTGGGCATCCTGCATGTACTGAACACGGATGTTGGTAATCAGCATTTTAAGAAAGCAACATAGGTTATTCTGATGCACACTAACATTTAAGAATTATTGGAAACAATAAAATTCAGGCCAACATTCAAAACCCTTTAAAATATGGCCCCACCTTGTGTATTCCAGTTTATTTCCCATTAGTCCTAATACATAAACTCTGCTCATAGGCAGGCACTCTGCATATGCCATGATCAAGTTGCCTCTGAGACTTTGGTTATAACTCCCAATTAAGAATGCTTTATGTTTCCTCTTCAACCAGCCTTCAAGTCCCTGTACTTTTTTTTTTGGCAGCTGGCTGATATGGGGATCTGAACCCTTGACCTTGGTGTTATAACACTGTGATCTAACCAGTGGAACTAACCAGCCAGCCCCGAAGTCCTCCTTTATGGACTCTTTCAAGCTATGTGTAACTGAGCACCTACAGTATAGGTTCCCTTGTTTCTATTTTACAGGTGAGGACATTGGGGCAGTACAATTAAGCAGCTTGCCCTAGGCCATAGAAGTAGTAAGGAGTAGAGTTTGATTCAAACTCAGGTCTGTGTGACTCTAAAGCTCATGCTCCTCACATGGTGGCTTTCAAGTTGGCTCTGCAGGACCCTCTAAGGCAACTGCTTAATCAAAGCATATCTGTTTTTATGTGTTTTATACACTACAGTTTTCACACAAGTTCACAGCTGAACTATTTTTAAAACCCATTTTACGATTTACATTAGGACAGTTAGGGCACTCATAGAAATCCATTAGATTATTATTTAACTCTTAAACATGTAGGTTTTTCATAAGCTTCTTGAGAACTGAAAGGAAACTAGGAAAAGAAAAGAACCTATCCCTTTCATCACCTAGTGTAGTAGTACTTGCGTTTAGTAGGTAGTCACTAAATATCTTTTCAAATTAAATAGAATCCAGGACAGTGAGGCATCATTGGTTCCAGAAAACTGGAAATTCTAAGTACCCAAGGACAAGGACCGTTAGTTATTTTTAATGTTCCTTAGAGCATATGGAAGAAGATGGGAACGTAATAAATGTAGACTTTTAATTCTCATGTCTGTCATCAATTGGCTAGATGGGAATCTGTTTTCCAAAATTTTTCTGTGTTCAGTGTGAAATAAAATAAAGCACAAAATATTAATAGGAAAATTCTACTAATACAACATAAAAGGTACAATGAGTTATAAAATTTTGGGATGTTATAGACTCAGTACCATTGTTTCTCCTGTTATAGAATTTCAAACTTGTTTGTCCATTATAAACATAAGTATGCTACCTTACCATTTTGCATAATCTCTGATATACTTGTAGTTTAGCCAAAAAAAGGTCCGTGTTCTCACATCACAAAAACATTTAGCTCAAATGAATTGACTTCCTCCTTCATAAACAACTCTAGATGATTAAGGAATTAATCTACTAAACCTTGACTAGGAACAATCAATAAAATAAACATTTTTGATCCATTAGGTACCATGCTAACTCTTGAGCCTCTTTGGTGAAGCTATACTTTCATATAATGTGTTCAAGGCATTGTTTGACAAGAAGAAAAATTTGTCGTATATAAATATTAATAAGGATTGAAAGCCTAACAGCATTGGCTGTCAAACCTGTGTGTATTAATGTGAATTAATGAGGTTTTCTTCTCTCAAGAGGAAAACAGGTTGTTACAGGTTAAACAATGATGAGCACAGCGCAGGCAATGCCAGTTTAATAGAAAGCCTTCAATTTACAGGAATGACCTTTAAAAGAGAATTCATAAATAACTTCATCATAATCACTTGGAATAATATTTTGGCTTTACAGTTTAGATAGCAGTAAAGTATGTTTATTGATTGATTTAAAAAAATTGTACCCTTTGGGAAATCTCCACAGTGCGGAATTAAAAAATAAAAAGACAGTGAGGACAACAAAATATGAACGATTAAAACAATCATAGACTCAAATATGAGTTTGAAGAAGTCACCCTCTTAATATTAGGTATTTTCAACTCAGCTCCAAATTACACAGAGCAAGTAGAAAGCACTGATGATGTAAGTTGTTGGTGTAGAAGGGATAATACAACTGTTAAACTAATGTATTTTCATCTTTACTAATACCTAGTTCCAAGTTGATCCAAGGCTTCTGTTGTTTAGAATCATGCCAAGAGGACTCAGATAACATATTTTCTTCTGTAGTATAGGAAGGGTAACCCTTCTGCCACTCAGGCTGAGCAGTTTGTTTTAATACCCCAAAGAAAAGAAGGAGGAAGTGAGTCTCTGGAAGATCCTGCCAAAAGAAAAGTAAAAAAGGCTGTTTCTTCTGGTCCCAGAATATGAGGGAAAGAGGTAGTCAAATATAGGTTTCTGACTTCCCTTCTCCAGGCTGATGAGTTTCCAAGAAAACCAAAAACAGAGTAGCTTTTGTTCTATTTTTCTTTTGGAATGTTGGTGTAAGCGATCACTTAGGGTGGCTCTGTCTCAACATGGGAGGCAATAGTGAGGCAATGGTGGATGAAGGTGTCTAGAAAGATGAGTCTGAGGCAAGATTCCTGGTTCCCACAGTCCAGCTGTGTCTGGAAGGGATCTTACTGGGAACTTGCTCAACATGGTTTGCGTCAGTAGTGGGTGAGGCCTGGCACTCAATGGGAGTCACCTCCAAATTCCATGAGGAGATCTGCACAGCAAAGAAGATCTGATTGGGGGTTGAGCCAGTGAGGATTGGGTGGGGTGGGGACGGAGTCTCATCAGGCCATGACTGAGCAAAGGTAACAGACCTTGCATTCTTCAAACAATTTGGCACACCCAAGGGTCACACCAGTTGGCCCACAGTGGAGACCAGCACAAAGATGGAAGGCTACATGGAAGGGATAATCCCTTGAAATTCTGTAATATTTCTTCTATACCCAGATGCCAGCTTCAGATGAGGAAGGTTGGAAGAACAGCTCTGATAGGGAGCTAAACTTTGAGCTGATTGAATATTTTACATTTTACAGATGTTGTTTAACTTGGAACTATTAATTGGCAGTTTTGAGATAAGCCCTTGTCCTCTCACTTTCCTTCAAATGGGGTGGAGTGTTGAGAAGAATGTTAAATGAGTTATAGAAAATAAAGATGTTAGATTCTTCTTTGCACATTTCAGAAGTGGTGTGAATTTGAGAAATTGGTAGTGAATCTGCTGTACTTCTCCTTGCTTCTGCCCTCCTGGTCCTCACTCTCAACTAAGCTGGCTTCCTTTTCAATAAGAAAATTGAGGTAATCTGGAGAACTTTCACAAGTTTCCATCATTATGTTTACTTGCCTACAAACTTCTGTGACCATGTACCCTGTCTTCACTTCTGAAACTATAGAGGAGTTGTCTTTCTTGTTCAAGGGCGACACTTCTACTAGGCCACTAGATCCTATCTCCTCTTGCCTACTACAACAATTCTCACCTCCCTTTTGAGTCATCATTTTTTTCCTTGCTACTGATTATTCTATCATAAAACAAAATGGTGCTATCTCTGCCCATTAAAAACAACAACAATTCTTAGTGCAATTACATGCTCCTTGAGTCACATATATCTGCTTTCTTTATAGCAATTCTTCTCAAATACCTCCAATATTTCTCTTCTGGTTCTTTTTAAACTCACTAAAATAGGCTTTCATCCCAACCATTCCACTGAAACTGCTCTTATGAAGGTAAGCAATGACTTCCATGTTGTTAAATGCAGTGGAAGTTGGTTAATTCTCTGTCTTCCTCTGATTTGACCCATCATCAGCATTTGGCACAGTTGATCACTGTCTTTTCCTGTTTCTCTTACCTCACTGGCTGCCCCTTTCTAGTCTCTCTTTTTGGCATCTCTTCATCTTTTCAACTTAGTGTTGGAGTTCCTAAGAATTCAGACTTTGAATGCCTTCTCTTTTCTATCTACATGTATTCTCTTTGTGATGTGATTCAGTCTCATGGTTTTTAATATCATTCCCATGCTGACATCTCCAAAATGTTTCTATCCAGCCTGAAACTGTCTTCTGAACTGCCCACTACTACAGTAATTGCCTACTCAATAACTCCACTTGGATATCTAATACTTATCTTGAACTTGACATGTCCAAACAAAGACTTTCCCTTCTCTGTTGATAACTCCATCCTGTGGATGCTCAGGCCAAAGAGCCAAAGAACCTTGAGTTGTCCTTGACTCCTTTTCTCTCACAGTCTGTATTAAACACATTAATCAATAAATCCCAGAATCCAGCTCTTTTTTGCTACCTCCACCACCACCACCATTTTTTGCTCTCTATTTCCACCTTTGCCTTTCTTGAGTTTATTCTTAACACAGCTAGAGTGATATTTTTGAATATAAGAGGTTATGTCACTCCTCTGCTCAAAACCCTCCAATGGCTCCTTAAATCCCTCAGAGTAAAAGCTAAAGTTCTTACCTGGTCCATAGGTTCCTACATTCTTCATGCCCCATTTCTCTTACCTCTTTACCTCATCTTCTACTATTTTTCCCCATGCTTACTCTGCTTAGCTGCACTTGTCTTACATTTTTCAAGCATACTGGGTACATTCTGATCTCAGGGCTTTTGTATTTGCTCTTCTCTCTGGAAAACTCTTCCCCCAATATCTATGTGACTCAAACTCTCATCCTATTTTTTAAATTTTATTTCTCAAATGTCATATTCCCAGCAAGGCCTTCTTTTACTACTCTATTTATTTTTATTTGTTTATTGTTATTGTTTGTACATCTTAAGATATTGCTGCAGAGCAGCTGAGGGGTGGGGGAGAGGGGAAGAGTGAGGGAAATAGATACGCCTACCCAGCTGCCCTGCCAATAGTCTGAGAAGTGGCTGGACAGGCCCCCTCACTGTGGGCCTGCATCGTGGCCCCATCCACTGCCCAAGAAGCAGCTGGATGGGCCCCTTCACTGCAGCCTCTCCTAGTGGTCTCATCCACATCCTGAGAAGTGCCTCAGCAGCTCTGCCCTTGGCAGTTCAGTTCCTGAACTGTAGAGGGAAGCAAGACCTTGCATTGGCCCCAGGAACCAGCATAGCAAAATAGTCACCAGCAGACCTGCACTCGGCTAGCTGAACCAAAGTGCACCCACGCCCCTGACTCAAACAGCTGAGCTGTCACATCCCTGGAAGACCTGCCCCCAAGTCTTTGAGCAATCACATGCACACACATCCTAGTGAGAAACAGCTTGGCTGATGTGCCTCTGGCAGGCCCACCCCAGGTCAGAGAAGCAGCAGAGACCCAGTCCCGAAGATCCTGACATGCCATATGCCCACACCCCCAGCCTGAGAATCAATCCAGCAACTGCATCTCCAGTCAGCCTACTCCTGAGATGACTGACCCACAGGGTGCATGTGCACTCCCCAGCCTGTGAACTCCCCAGCCTGTGAACCAACCCAGCAATACCTCCTCCAGCAAAGCTGTGCCACTACTGCCACATTCTCTAGAACTGACCATATGATAGGCCACAAGATAAATATTAAAAGTTCAAAAAAATTGAAATTGTATCAAGTATTTTTTCTGACTATAATGGAATAAAACTAGATATCAATAACAGCAGGAACTTGCAAAACTCCACAAATACATGGGAATTAAACAACATGCTATTGAATGACCAGTGGGTTAAAGAAGAGATTAAGAAGGAAATAAAAAAAAATTCTTGAAACTAATGAACACAGAAATACAGCATAGCAAAACCTATGGGATACAACCAAGGCAGTATTGAGGAAAGTTTATAGCAATAAATGTGTACATCAAAAAAAGAGATAGATTTCAAATAAGTGGGCTAACAATGCTTCTCAAGGAACTAGAAGAGCAAGAACAAACTAAACCAGAAATTAGTAGAAGGAAAGAAATAATAAAAATCAGAGCATAAATAAATAGAATTGAAATTAATAATACAACGTGAAAAAATTACTTGAAAAGTTGGTTCTTTGAAAAGATAAACAAAATCTACAAACCATTAACCAGCTAACCAAGAAAAAAAGGGAAAAGACCCAAATAAATAAAATCAGAAATGCAAATGGAGACATTATAAAAGATAGTACAAAAATACAAAGGATCACCAGCAACTATTATGAACTATACACCAATAAATTGAAAATCTAGAGGAAATGGATAAGTTCCTGGACACAAATGCCCTATGAAGACTGAACCAAAAAGAAATAGAAAACCTAAATAGACCAATAACAAGTAAAGAGACAGAATCAGTAATAAAAAGTCTTCCAACAAAGAAAAGCTTAGGACCAGATGGCTTTACTGCTGAATTCTAACAAACATTTAAAGAAGAATAGCAACACTGCTTAAACTGTTTCAAAAAATCGAAGTGGATGGAATTCTTCCAACTCATACTATAATGCCAGCATTACCCTGATACACAAACCAGGCAAGGATACAACAACAAAAAAAGGAAAACTACAGGCTAGTATCCCTAATGAACACAGAGGCAAAAATCCTCAATAAAGTGCTAGCAAATTGAATCCAACAGCACATCAAAATGATTATACATGATGATCAAATGGGGTTTATCCCAGGAATGCAAGGATGGTTCAACATATGCAAATCAATAAATGTAATCTATCACATCAATAGAATGAAAGAAAAAAAACACATGATCTTCTCTATAGACACAGAAAATGCATTTGATAAAATTCAACATCCCTTCATGATAAAGACTCTCAACAAATTGGGTATAGAATGAAAGTATATTAGTACAATAAAGGCTATATATGACAAACCCACAGCTAACATCATACTGAACAGGGAAAAGCTGAAAGCTTTTCCTCTAAGAACTGGTATAAGACAAGGATTCTCACTCTCACCACTTCTACTCATCATAGTACTGGAAGTTCTAGCCAGGAACAATTAGGCAAAAGGAAGAAGTAAGGGGCATCCAATCAAAAGATGCTGAATAGCCAAAGCAATCCTGAGCAAAAAGAGCAAAACTGGATGCATTACATCATCTGATCTCAAAATCTGCTACAAAGCTGTAGTAATCAAAACAGTATGGTAGTAGGATTAAAAACAGACACAGACCAATGGAACAGAATAGAGAGCCCAGAAATAAACCCAAGCAAATATCTTCAACTAATTTTTGACAAGGGCACGCATAAGACATCATGGAGAAAGGATACTTTTTAAAAATAAATGGTGCTGAGAAAACTGATATCCACATGCAAAAGAATGAAATCAGACCCTTATCTTACACCAGACACAAAAATCAAGTCAAAATAGATTAGAGACCTAAATGTAAGACCTGAAACTGTAAAACTACAGGAAGAAAACTTAGGGGAAGAACTCCTTGCCTCCTTGATATTGGTTGTGGCAATAATTTTTTGAATAGGACCCAAAAAACACAGGAAACAAAAGCAAAAGTAAACAAGTAAGATTGCATCAAACTAAAAAGCTTTTGCACAGCAAAGGAAACAATCAGTAAAATGAAAAGGCAGCCTACAGATTGGGAGAAAATATTTGTGAGCTGTATCTGATAAGGTGTTAATATCCAAATTATGTAAGGAACTCACATAACTCAATATTAAAAACAAAAACACATAAATCAATTAAAAAATGGACAAAGGACCTGAGTAGACATTTTCCCAAAGTAGACATAAAAATGGCCAACAGGCACATGAGAAAATGCTCAACATCACTAATCATCAGGCAAATGCAAATTAAAACCACAATGTGATATCACTTCACACCTGTTAGGATGGAAAGATGAGGTTAAAAAATGTTGGCGAGGGTGTGAAGAAAAGGAAACCCTTGTACCCTATTTGTGGGAATGTAGATCGGTACAGCCATTGTGGCAAACAGTATGGAAGTTCCTAAAAAAATTAAAAATAAAACCATATAACCCAGCAATCCCATCAGAATTATACCAAAGGAAACAAAACCACGACCTCCTAAAGCTCTCTCATCTCCATGTTCATTACAGCCTTATTCACGATAGCTAAAATATGGAAACAACTGAAGAGTCCGTTGATGAATGAATGGATAAAGAAATTATGATGGAGTGTTATTCCACCTTAAAAAAGCAGATGCTGCCATTTGTGATAACAAAGATAAACCTAGATGACATTATGCTAACTGAAATATGTCAGACACAGAAAGAAAAATACTGCATGATCTTACTTATATGTGGAATCTGAAAAAAAAAAAAAAAATCAAATACATAGAAACAGAGTAGAAAGGTGGCTACCCAAGGGATGGAAGATGCAGGTCAGAGGGTACAAACCTACAGTTATGTTGGATGAGTAAGCCTAGAGTCTAATGTAGAACATGAGGACTGTAGTTAATAATACTGTATTGTATACTAGTAATTTGCCAAGAGAATAGATTTTCAGTACTCTTACCATCAAGGAAAAAAAAAAAAAAAAAGGAGAAAGAAAAAAAGAAAAAAAAAGAGAAAGGTAACTATACGAGATGATGAATATGTTAATTTTCTAGATTGTGGTAATCACTTCACTATGTATTTGTCTATTAAAGCATCATGTTATATAACTCAAATATAAAATTTAAAAAAATTAAAAAAGAAATATGTGCTGTGTATTTTTCCTAGGTTAACTAAATTTATATTGACTGCGAATTTAAGTTTATTGTCCTGTTTTAGGAGCAAGTGAAGAGTCCCAAAGAAGACCCATGTTCCATTTTATTAGTGATAACACACTCTATGTAGAACAGGGCATAGGAAGCAGTGAGGGTTACAGCTAAGACTCACCAAACCACAGGGGTTCTTAAAATTTAGTGTGGGTAAGGCTCACTGTATTGGCTGGGAAGTGAGGGAAGCTTGTTAAAAATGCACATTTCTTGGCTGTACTATCAGGTATTCTGAACCAATGGGTTTGGGGCCAGGTTGATAATCCATAGTTTTAACATGCTTCTCTGGAGATCCTGATGCAGGTGATCTATCTCCCTTGCTTTAATTGTTATTGTAGAATTGAATTACACAGAATAAATCTGGAAAAAATTTCTAGAGAATTTTATGTTTTGGTAGAACATTAAAGGATTTAAGAGTCCATATAACATTTTTTCTTTTTGTCGAAGATTATTTAAATTATTTTTTGTAAGAGAAAATTGAATAACTGGAAACATGGGTTATTTGAGAAACCTGGCTTTCATTTCCTCTATCATGTTTATAAAATCTGAATTATGGACTAAGTTTATTTTACAAATACCAGAAGAATGCATTTGATTGGAAACTAGCACCTGATCAAAGTTAATATTCAGATGGAGAGAGAAATTTCCTGATAATACTATAAAACTAGGCATTATGTAGTATTAGAGAAAATGAAACTGCATAACAAAACATATTTGTGAAATAACAAAACATAGGCCTTTCTTTTGTTTGGATTATTTACAACAAACATACAATATGTTTGTAGGTAAAATATTTATTTATTTTTTATTTTTTTAAATTTTTTTTAAAAATTTTATTTTGTCAATATACATTGTGGCTGATTATTGCTCCCCATCACCAAAACCTCCCTCCCTTCTCCTTCCCCCCTCCCCCCCAACAATATCCTTTCTGTTTGATTGTCGTATCAACTTCAAGTAATTGTGGTTGTTATATCTTCTTCCCCCGGCCCCGGTTTTTGTGTGTGTGTGTGTGTGTGTGTGTGTGTGTGTGTGTGTGTGTGTGTGTGAATTTATATATTAATTTTTAGCTCCCACCAATAAGTGAGAACATGTGGTATTTCTCTTTCTGTGCCTGACTTGTTTCACTTAATATAATTCTCTCAAGGTCCCTCCATGTTGTTGCAAATGGCAGTATTTCATTCGTTTTTATAGCTGAGTAATATTCCATTGTGTAGATGTACCACATTTTCCGTATCCACTCATCTGATGATGGACATTTGGGCTGGTTGCAACTCTTGGCTATTGTAAAGAGTGCTGCGATGAACATTGGGGAACAGGTGTACCTTCGACTTGATGATGTCCATTCCTCTGGGTATATTCCCAACAGTGGGATAGCTGGGTTGTATGGTAGATCTATCTGCAATTGTTTGAGGAACCTCCATACCATTTTCCATAGAGGCTGCACCATTTTGCAGTCCCACCAACAACGTATGAGAGTTCCTTTTTCTCCGCAACCTCGTCAGCATTTATCGTTCAGAGTCTTTTGGATTTTAGCCATCCTAACTGGGGTTAGATGGTATCTCAGTGTGGTTTTGATTTGCATTTCCCGGATGCTGAGTGATGTTGAGCATTTTTTCATATGTCTGTTGGCCATTTGTATATCTTCCTTAGAGAAATGCCTGCTTAGCTCTTTTGCCCATTTTTTAATTGGGTTGCTTGTTTTCTTCTTGTAAAGTTGTTTGAGATCCTTATATATTCTGGATATTAATCCTTTGTCAGATGTATATTTTGCAAATATTTTCTCCCACTCTGTTGGTTGTCTTTTAACTCTGTTAATTGTTTCTTTTGCTGTGCAGAAGCTTTTTAGTTTGATATAATCCCATTTGTTTATTTTTCCTTTGGTTGCCCGTGCTTTTGGGGTCGTATTCATGAAGTCTGTGTCCAGTCCTACTTCCTGAAGTTTTTCTCCTATGTTTTCTTTAAGAAGTTTTATTGTTTCAGGGTGTATATTTAAATCCTTAATCCATCTTGAGTTGATTTTAGTATATGGTGAGAGGTATGGGTCTAGTTTCATTCTCCTGCATATGGATATCCAGTTATCCCAGCACCATTTGCTGAAGAGGCAGTCCCTTCCCCAGTGAATAGGCTTGGTGCCTTTGCCAAAGATCAGGTGGAAGTAAGTGTGTGGGTTGATTTCTGGATTCACTATTCTATTCCATTGGTCAGTGTGTCTGTTTTTATGCCAGTACCATACTGTTTTGGTTATTATAGCTTTGTAGTATATTCTTTTTTCTTCATTTATTTTTTTCCCCTTATGTTAGAATCTTTTATTACCATAGTACATTTTTCAAAACTAAGAAAACATTGGTGCATTATTATTAACTAAGCTCCAGACTTTATTTGGATATAATTTGTATTCCCACTAATGTCCTTTTGCTCTTCTGGGATCCAATCCAGTATACAACATAGTATTTAGTATGTGTTTAGTATGCAGTATTGTAGTATACAGTATATATTTTGAGAGATGTATATATATATATAATATTTTTAAAAGTTCCTGGAAAAATAGAAGTGAAAGATAATACAAATCTTTCCATGAATGTTTTGAAGGCCCCACGCGTGTGTGTGACTAGATAGACTGTACACTGCAGAACTCTGGGGGTATCATTTACATTGGTGTGCCAGGCACTGTTCATAGTTTTTGACATCTGTTGACTTGTTTAATGAGCACAGCACCCCTAGGAAGTAGGCAATATAATTATCCCTATTTTACAAACATGGGCACTGAGGACAAAGAGATTAAGTAACCTTGTAAGATCACATAGGTAATAAGTGGAGGGATTGAGATATCAGATACAGAGCCTGTGTTCTTAGAGACATTTCAAATCTGTGGGCTTCCTATCCCAGCTAACCAGCCATGAGAGCACACTTTTTGTCTCAATGAACTAGCTGATTGACCTTAAGCAAGTCATTCAATCTCTCTGGGACACTGTTTGCTCATCTATGAAATCATAGAAGTGGATTACATAATCCACACAAGCTTCCTACCTCAAAAACAAATGTATGAAATTGAAATATGCATCTTAAGATTTAATTTCCAGCTCAGAGACCTAGTGCATTTCTGTTTCTTGCCAATCAACTTAAAAAAAAAAAAAAGAAAATGTTCATTAAAATGAGACTATTGGATATTAAAATTCTAATTGTATTTTTAAGGAGAATCTATATATCATATTGAGATACTTTCTTTTTTTGCCTCAGTTGTCAGCTTGGTGATTTAAAATTTTCTATTATGCTTTTGAATACTACTTGATTCTATATATACTCTTTGTATTCCAATAAAATTAAACTAAATGTATGTTAGGAATGCACAAGCAAATAAACAGTGTATAGCCACATATTTCAGTAGATTAAACTGAGCTGAAATTATCCCTCATGCTGGCACTGTAATAGGCTATTGATCTCAGATTGCATTTTCTGTTTCTTTATAATTGAATTTTGTTCCCAAATGAAAGAGCATGTTCATTTTCAGGTTGCATTTAGTGAAATAAAAACTGCATCTGGGATCAGTTTTATCACGTGTTCAATGGAGTACTAAAACTTTCATAGAATTAAGTATGGAATGCTATGACTATTAAAAAAAAAGTAACTTCACCACCCAGATTTTTTTCCCAAAAAGTGCTCAGTTTTAGATCTAAATTGTTGTAAAAATTCTGCATGATTATATCCACAAGTCAGATTATCTGAAAAACTATAGAGTTTTCCCTTATGAATGATGACTAATGGAAGATATGCTACCATTACATAAATTTACCCATCTGTTGGGACTAAAAGAAATTAATATTGAAGAAAATAGGACAGAGGGCTTAAAAAAAGTTCACAAGATTTTTAAGTACAAAATACTTGGTCAAAACTGGAGGTGATTTTCCTTCTTATGCTAGACCTTCCTTTGATTCTTTTAATTGCAATGAGATAGAACTTTCAGGATGCTAAGAGAGATAGATCTTTCAAAGTCTTTTGCATGCCCTTTATTTTTCTTTCGAATACAATGCTCCCAATAATACTCAGATATTAATCACATTGCTTTCAACCCTCTACCTGAAGGTGACAGTCTTCAACTGTCTGAAAGATCTTGGGTCCCAAAGCTACTGTTACTCACTGGTGATTGGACACAGATAGGAGTGTCTGGTTTTCATCCAACAGCCTGTAATGGGTACAGAGTTACTGTTGCAACAAAGCAGGGCATTTCTGATCCTTTTTATTACACTGTCTTGGACTTGCAGTGTGACTGACAAATGCACTTTTGTTGAGTTATGTCACTGAGTTATTTGTTAACACACTATTACCTAGTCTATTCTAATGATTCAGGGGGAGCCTTAGGAAAAGGAGACTTTCAAGGAGATGAAAAAAGAATGCTGAGAGAAGGTTCAAGAAGATGAAGATGTAAATGCTTCACTGCAAGATATAGATTGAATAGTGTCCATTTGATTTGGCATTTTGCAGGTCATTTTTGATTTTAGTAAGTTATGCAATTTGAAAAAAATATAGTTCCTCTCAAATTGTTAACAACGAAAAAAAAAATACAAATCTGGGCTGTAGCAAAAGAAAGGGTCTTGCTGTTGCCATTTTCTTGACTCTCATTTACTTCTCAAATCTCAGCAATCTGGTTTCTGATCCCACAGATTTCTCCCTTCCCTTTTACTTGTTCATTTTGAACTTGAGTACCTTCTTACTCCTTCTTTCCTTCTCTCCTTTTTGTCTCAGTGGCCTCCCTTTAGATTCCATCGCATCTTCTTCCATCCTTTCTCAGCGGAACTTCTTAAAAGAGAAGCACAGAATTGCCATTTGCACCTTCTCACCTCTTATTTACTCCTCAGCCACCTGCAAATTGAATTGTGACTTCATCAATCTACTGAAATTGCTCATGGCAAGGAAACTTTTAACAAAAATCACATATAATTAGTTTTTTTTTTTACTTTCTGCATAAATCTCTTTAATTTTATGGTATGACACAGTGCATGATAATTTGCTGAGTCATTCATTGTGTATTGGCCAAAGAGAAAATTGAACCTGTCCGTCAAACTGGATGGAATAAGAAATAATATTTTTTATCAACAGTAAATAGAAACTTGCACAATAAAAATATTTTTGTGTTACTTGAAATATTACTGTTGGTTGTAAGTTTTGAAGGCATGTGAGGTGTTTTCTCTCACTTTTTTAATAGGGATTTTGGCTGTAGGCAGCTTTTTTTTTTTTTTTTTTTTGGCTTATAGTCATAATACTTGAGCACAAATTTAATGAAGTCCTGTTTAATTTGAGACTTCTTATAGTAATGCAATATTACAAAGATTTTTCATAAACATTTTCTCATTTAATCTTCAAACAACTTTTGAAGGGTATTTAATTTTTCTCCTATTTACAGATGAAAAAACTGAAACTCAAAGAGGAAGGTGAATTGCCATATTCACTCCACCACAGGATCTGAATGTGTATATCCTCGAATCTAGGTTTGCTGACTCCAAATTTAGAGCTGTTTCTACTATGGTCGAGGTACTTGGATACAATGCATGTACACAAGTAACAACATAGATATAGTGACTCTGCAAAGTAAATTAATTTCTCTAATTGACATTTTTGTTCAGACATTACAGGATCATATGTTTTCAACAATTTAAAGCTCTTTTAATGACTTATCAAAATGCTATATATTCAATGAGTTTTGGTATTAAATGAGCTGAGGTTGGCAACAAAGAACCACTATGCACTTTAATAGACATCCTTTCACATCACTGCGCTCTGAACAGACAAGATTGCATTGTCTTTAACATAGAGAAGGGTGTTTAATACTCTTTCACAATGAGAAGAGGTTAAAGGAGTTTGAGTTGAAATAATGAGAAAAGTAATTGGATATGATTATTATCTGAAATATGGCTACCAGACTGTTGATTTAAGCTTCAGTTAATCCTACAATATTCATAACGAAGTTTTATGGCCATCTCTGGCTCATTTATCAGTGCCTATGAACCTACAAAACACTGTTCTATCTGTAAAACTGATATTTATGCAATATACTAAAATCTGGGCTTTCTAGATACCTTTTAAAATTTAAGTAATGAATATGTGAACACTCAGATTAAAAAAATCTGGCTTTCCCTTTTATAGTTCAATTTGTATTAATAAAATCCTTCTCAAAGGCCACCTCCTTGAGAAGATGCACAGACTACTGGAAATAGTGAAGATAATAATACTAAAAAGATTTATTGACTGACTCACCAAGAAAATGAATTCAGGAAATTTGGTTCTAGAAAGGAACTGGAACAAACAAACAGGATGAGCCACCAGTTATTTGAATAAATACAATCTTTAGTGTCAGACATATTTAAATTGGGGAAAGAGTGATTTTTTACAGGGGTTAAAAGCCTGTTCAAAAGCCTGGAGCTGAAAGAAGGATAGTATATGGAGAGAGAGTGAGGCCACTTGCCTGCCTGTAGTAGGTGGACAGGTGCAAAAAGACCAGATTGTAGAGGTTGCTGTAGATGTTAGAACACATGTTGAATGCAACAAGGAGCTATTGAGGGTTCTTGGGCAATGGATTGGCCTGATTCTGGGTTTTAGGCAGAGCATCTTACAACTTTAACAAATAGTGAATTTGGAAGGAAGTAACCAAACTCAAGGAGATCAGCATACTGTTTTGCAGATTTTTGGATTTCATAGACCACTGAAGTTTCTAAAAAATTCTTGAGTTCTAATATGTAGTATAAATTATTTATTTTGCTAAGGAAGGATATTAAAAAGAAAACTAACAACAAAAAATAAAAAATAAGTTACCACATACTATCTCTACTATTTCATAAAGAAATGGGATTTTAATATCAAGTCAGTAGGAAGGACGTACTGCCAGATAAAGGACAGAACATTAAGATGAATAAACTTGATGTTATGAAAGACTTACAGCATTGATCTTTTTTTCTCTTTTCTCCTGTACCTGTAAAACACTGTTATATATATCTGCACAGATCCTCAGATTGATATTCAAGATCCCCTGAACTAAGAGAATATCATAATTTTTCAGGCATAAGATAATGAGAACCTGGGAAAGGAGAAGAAAGAAAAAGAGAAGGAAGGGAGATGATAATGGAAGAATGTCAGCACTTGGTGACAGACTGAATATAAAAGACGAAGGGAGAGAGTAAAAGATACCTACAAAAATTATACTGTGACCTGGTATAGTTTTTAACAGTCAGTTTTGCACATGACATTGCCCTAATTCATCTCTTAACAGAGCCTATGGAATGTCATATCAACTGATTGATGTCTTGCTGTCTTCCTTATCAGTCCTAGAAAACAGAAATGCAATTTGCTGAATATATGAAGATCATGTTTTTATTAGCGATTGGTGAGTTAAAATATTTCTCCATTTAAAGCTAAACTGAAGGCCGGCCAGTTAGCTCAGTTGGTAGGAGTGTGGTGCTGATAACACCAAGGTCCAGGGTTCAATCCCTGTACTGGCCAGCCACCAAAAAACAAAACAAAACAAAACAAAAACACCAAAAAATAAAGGTGAACTGATCTTGAATAAGATTTTAAAGGAGCTAAGAAAGTTGACTTTAATGAATCACCAACATAAAGTCACATCAAGCTTTCATAAATTTTTTCCGATTACCAAGATTCTTAGAATTATTACTGATATTTTGTTCTTGACTCTTGACAATTGCCACTTAGCAATCGCAAGGTTTTACTGTTGTAGAGTTTCTGATTTGTTTTTTCTTTTCCTTTTTCATTGGAATGATATAAGTAGAGGTACAGAAGCTGTTACATATTTAAAAAAAGAGCAAAGATGCTTTGTGACTTCTGAAATTATATTTCAAGGTTACTCACAAGATACTTTGTTTAGGAAAGACTGAATTTTTTCTTTTAAGCAGACATTTATTCAAAATTAGTTAATTGCAAACGTGTTATTTGCTATATTTTAATGTATGGCCTTAACTTAAGATGTTCTTGATTTATATTTCTGGACTTCTTTTAAATGTCAAAGTCTAGAAAGGATAAACTGGCTCACCCCACTGCCAGGAAATAGCTACTATTATCTTTGCTGCAGGGCATTTAAAATGAAATTTTGAGGTATATTGAAAAAAGTTACCAGTTCACCTACAGTACAATAGCATGGAATGTGAATGTCTGAAAGAAGAAAAATCCAATAAATGACTGTGGAATTATTTAGTGGAATTCACAACATAATAACAAGAAAAGGTTTTCAGCTTTGATCATAAAGGAAATGAGTCATTTAATTTTACCCTTAGTACTTGTACAAAGTTTCAGCATCAGCTAAGAAGTCTGCATGCATTTAAATGACTCAAGCAATTATTAAAAGCAAGTTGCAAGAAGTAAATGGCATTTATGTATAAAGGAGGTTGGGCTCAAAGTGCTAGTGCTTTAAAATTTTTCTAAGAGCAAATTGAAATTCAGAACAGGATTCGGGATTTAGTAACAGTTAAAGGGTTTTCAATCCCTCCGTCCCTTTGTGATAACTGTATTCATCATTTAACCATTTTAAAAGATAAGAAATACAAATGTTAACGTTGATTTATATCAGCACTTACGACTGAAAAGTTAATTATATATGGTAAATACTTACGTCTCCAAAGAGCTATTTGATTTACAATTTAGGTAGCGAAATGTAATGAAATACTGTATCGTGTGTTTGTAATCACTGGAAGCGTAGAATGAATCAAAGTTTGAATAAAAATACTTGCTTTTTTGACCTTTCCCAAACATGTTTCAAAAAATAAGGATGCCTTTCCCTTTTGTCTCATGTCTCCAGACTTTTCTCAACATCTCAAAGGTGATTATTTTCTAACTTGATCCTAGCCTTGCAAAGAAGCGCTATCCAAAGATTTAAATATATTATTAACTTAGAAAATAAATTTCAAACTAATCATACTGTTTTACCTAGAGTTATTACATTATTAAGAGTAAATATCTTATTAAACTCAATAGGGAGCCACAAAATGAATAAACAAGATTTCTAAAGGAGGTAACTGAGTGTATATAAAGTAATTAATAAAAAATAAATTTAATAAAATGGGGCAGCTAAGTCATATAAATCAACAAAATTTATATTGAAAAGACGTTGTAAATATTAACTTCAATTTTCCTAGATTGCCATATGGAATGGCTGTTATTTGAAGATAAAACAAAACATGAGGGATATCTGACATTTTACTTAAATTTATTTAAACAAAGTTTGTTTATGTTCTGAACCAGACACGATTTTTGAGGCACTATTTCATGTGCTTATATTTCCTAGCTCACTTAATACTCACAACACCATGAGGCAGAAACTTTTGTTTATGCCCATATCATAGATGAGGAAACTCAGGAAAATACAATCTAGAGCTCCAAGTGGACAAATATTGCTTAGTAGCTGTGTGGCCTTGGGTCTGAGTCTTGTCACCTTTTGAGAGTTATATTTCATGGTTCCTTCTCATCTTCTGTAGTCCTTCTGATACCAAGCACTATAATTTCATCATTTGCTTGGATTGTTCTTTTTCCTCTTTTCTGGGTTTTCTCCATTCGTGTCCGAATGACCGTATATCAATAGTTTCTTAGTGTAGTGAATCTCAGGCATCAGTCTGAAGGCTTGAGCTGATTTGTGATGAAACTTCAGCGCTTGCTCTCTTAACATATTGATTTAGTTTTGGGTTTCAAAAAATAGTTCATGTACAACAGCTATTATTAATAGACTGCTGCAGGAACTACTATTTGCAGCCATTTATTAGCACATACTGGGCCATTTTCTAATCTTCGGAACGGTCTTTCTGCATCCACTCTTGTTCTCTTTATTTTGTTCTCTATTATACAGCAGCCAGAACTACTGATTTATAATAATTTTAGAATGTAAATTGGATCATGTCACTTCCTTTCCAAAATTCTTTGAAGCTTTTCACTGTACTTAGAATAAAATCTCAACTCCTACTCAAGTCTACAGAATCCAAAACAAGCTTGTTTCTGCCTGCATCCTTGGTTTCCTCTAATGTACATCTGTCCTCTTGTCCTCTCAAATGTGCCTTTGCACAGTTGTTCGTGTTTACTCTTTTTTCATGTTAAACTGCTTAGCTCCTTTGCAGACTTTATGTCTCACCTCTCCTGAGAAGCATTCTTTGACTCCCCCTGGCTAAAGTAGTTCCCCCTGCTATTCTCTCTTGTGGCACTCAGTTCTTTTCCTTCAGGGTTCTCATCCCGATTCATCATTCTGTATTTATTTATTTGTTTACTTTTAAAAATGTCTTTCTTATCCACAAAACTGTAAGCTCAATGAGGGCAGAGACCCTGTCTCCTTTGTTCACCAATGTATTTTCATTGCTTAACACAGTCTCATGTACATAGTTGATTCTCAATGCATATTTGTGAAATATGCTTATATTCTTACATAATATATTTTGGTCATGGCAGCAGAAATGTGAACCTAATAAAGATTTATAGAGTCTAAATTTGAGGAGACTTAGATTTAGTGAATGCAAAATCTCAAAATGGTGGAGGTGGGACTATGTTTTTGAGAAGGCTGAACTTTATATCTCTGCCCCATTATATTTCTATACAAACTCTTTTAAACAGAAAAGAAATAGAAAAGAAAATCATCAGAGAAGACATATGATTTCAGCTTATGCAAAAACCAGTAGTGATAGTGAAGGGGATCAGAATATATTACCCCAAAATATGCCACTTTGGTATAAAGATTATTTTGAGCTGAAGGCAATTAAGAAGCAGCAGAGGCAGAAAGAGCTTTCTGCCCTCCCCTTGTCTCATAAAAGCAGGACATAAATGTCCCTTTGTGAAGTTCTTTCCCCTCAGCTCTCCCACAGCAGGAGGAGGAAAACGGTTATCACTGGAGATAGAAAGTCAGCACAGAGATGGAGCTGCAAAAACTTTAGTAAAATAACCCTTGTCTCCCACAATTTACTGCACCTAGAAGCCCAAAGCCCTTTTCCTTTGTCATTTCTCTATAAACTTATTGTATTATATACCATTTAAATAATTTATTTAAGTTGTTATAAATGGTATATAGTCCCCAGGTCTAACCATCTTCTTTGGGTCCTCATTTCTTTTTTTTTTTCCTGACAGGTAAGGGGATCACAACCCTTGGCACGGTGTGGTCTGCACCACACTCAGCAAGTGAGCGCACTGGCCATCCCTATATAGGATCCGAACCCACGGCCTTGGCACTCCAAGTGCCACACTCTCCCGAGTGAGCCATGGGGCCTGCCCCTTGTTTATTTTCTATGAAGGCATTCATGTATGTAAAAATTAAAATATTAACATCAAGTAAAATTTGTATACCTTTTCCGCTGTTGATCTGTCTTTTGTCAGTTTAAGTTTTAGACTCCAGCTACGGAACCTAAGACGGGTAGAGGAAACATTTTTTTTTCCTTCTCTGCAATAGTAAGTCTTAGATGAACTTCTCTGTATGAACAATCAGAGTTGTGGCTGTTGCTTTCTTGGTATAGAGATGAGGGCTTGCTACTTCTGGCCTCTTGCCTGATAGCCGTAACTGAAGCTTCTGTTTGCATTGCACTATGAACTTCCTAACCACATTTCTTTACTATGCTGCATGGGCTCCTTTGCCAGGACCTCCAGGTTTTTACTTTTTACCTGTCACCTTTGCCTAACGGGCACTTGTGGCTATTTAAATTTAAATTAATAAAAATTGACTAAAGGCCACCATACTGGACAGTGCAGATATAGAACACATCTATGATGGCAGAAAGTTCTAATAACACTGCACTAGGTTGTTCCTAAAAGACTTGAGTTGTAATGCCATTAATGACATTGATAAACATTAATGACAGTGATACTTCTGAGAAATGCTCTGTTTGGTGATTTCGTCATTGTGCAAACATCAGAGTGTACTTACACAAACCTAGATGGTATAGCCTACTATACACCTAGGCTTAATGGTATAGTCTATTGCTCTGACCACCATAGTATATGTGGTGCATAACTGTAGACATAATAGCAGCTTCTCAGACTTGAGTTCGGGTGGCATTTTGCTTTTTTAACATACAAATGAAACTTATGGTCACATAGGGTCAGCTGAAGTAGCAATAATCCATATTTAATTGTAATATACTTTTGAAAGATAATAAAAATAGTGAACTCTTAACTCTGTAGCAGTGAAGATAAAATTTAAGATAAAAGTTAAGTAAAATACTAGGGATCAGGAGTTACTTGGCCTAGTCGAAAAGAGGAAAGAGGTGATATTAATGTAGTGTTCAGAAGAAAAGGCAATCAGTTGCAGATCTGTCATACCAGGGTTGAATTGGTGGATCCTGGTGGTCATGTAGTTGTCCATTTTCTTTCATGCCATTCCCACCTGCCCCAGGAAAACAGGTCTCCTCAATGAAGTAGGACAACCATTTTGGCAATCCTCTAGAAGTACTAATAGTTTTCCAGTATATGAGCTTGATCTGCATATTGTGTGATTGATATTGCTAGTTGCAATACTCTGTCCTAAGATTATTACTCTGTTCTAAGAAATGAAGCTAAATTGTAGCAAAATGGACCTTTTGTTTTGCAGAAATCTCCTCTTTAACCTCTATAGAAAGAGGTTAAGCCTGTGGCATTTCCTCTAGCAAAGTCTCAATAAAAGATAGACTAGGTAGTTAAATAATCCTAAGGGTTAGATTACATGTGCAGTCCAACTTGCTTTAAATAAGCATTTAATAAATTCTTATTGAGTGAATAATTTGTTTTCTATTTGTAACTCTATTCAGATTTACTCTCTGTAATGACTGCTCGGTGAATGAGTTTTTGCCATAATGACTCACAAAGTGATACGATTTTGGACAATGACTTTTTTTTTTTTGGTATAACGACTTGTTCACCAAACAAACAAACAAACAAACAAGTTATAAAAAGTGACATTTCAACATTACGGTTTCAGGCAAAGAGACATTTGACAATTTACTTGACATAATTTTTAGTCAGAAATTAGCGTATGGAACACATTTAAATTGCCTGCCATGTATTGATGAATCCAAAGCATTTTGCTTTATGTCCATATTTTAAGTGAGAGAGATGAAGATGTAGCATCTTTTCTGCGTCTTCGGTTTGTTATGCCCTCCCATACTTAGCCTATATTTTGACCAAAAGGTGTTTTTCTGGATGTGATTTTATTTTTAAGTGCAGTCTAAGTGCAAAATAATCATAAGCCCCCAAATCTGAAAGGTTGATGAGGAAAATGTTACAGAAATAAGGAAAAAAAAAAAAGTACAATAACATTGCACTTTATGTACAAGCTGTATTTGTGCACTTTCAAATTGCTGTTTATTACTAATATAAATATGTTTTCATTCAACTGATATATTTTTTCTAGCTGTGAAAATTGTTTGGGTATCTTGTTTTGATAAAACACATCATAATTTTCTCATTAAATTTAATGATGGAAACTTTTTTTTCATTTAAAAGCTCTTTACTTAACGGCAGGGTTTTCCAGTACTAATGAAAGTCATTTAGCAAAGGATAGGTGTACTTGAAAAACAACACTTTAATTAGGACACATAATGACTACTAACTAAGCCCTGTGTGGAAGATCCTGCAGTTTGAGAAGCCATCAGTGTAAATCAGATGTCTTGACAGTATTGTTATTGTTTCTTGCCTCACATTTATCTAGGTTGAGTTCTTTTACCATATAGCTGTCAAATTTTCCACTCTCCTTTTCTGCCTGTCACTTCTTATGGGCTTCAACAAGAGGAGCAAGTTAGCAACGTCAGCCAGGTTTGCTAACTTAACATTATTTCTCATTCTAATTCACTAATATTTATGAAATAATTTAGATGGTTGAGATTCTTCTATTATTTCCCTCATTTTAAATTATTCACCACAAATCTTTGTTTTCTATTGTTGAATGTGTATTCAATCACTAACGAGTTTTGCCATGAAGCTGTTTTCAATCCTATAGCTTAATTTATAGTAGAAAAGAACTAAGACTAATAAATAAGCCAAGTGCCCAGTTTTAGAAGTTAGAAAAAGAACAAGAGAGCAAACCAAAAGAGAGTAAAAGAAAGGAAAAGACAAAGATAAGAGGAGAACTGATGAATTAGAAAAATCTTAGAGAAATTCAAGAAGCTAGAAGCTGATTATGCCAAAAGATAAGATAAATAGATAACCTCTGGCAAGACTGAATTAAGAGAGGGAAGACATATATATTAGAATCAAAAGTAGGGTATAACTACAGATACAGCAGAGATTGAAAAAAACCATAAGAGAACAGCATGCACAAATATATGCTAATGAAGTAGAAAACTTGAAAAAATGGACAATTTTCTTAGAAAACTGCCTTATGAAGATATAAAAACCCTAAATATACCTATATAAAATATAAGTATAAATACATGACCTATATAAAAAGAAATTAATCAGTAGTTAAAAATTTACACATTATGAGGCAGATACACACATACACTCATCTAGACCCATATGGTTTTACAGGTGAATTTTAACAATTCTTCAATGAACAAATAGTCCTTACCTTGTAAAAACTTTCCTAAATTTAAAGCTCTGTAAGTTACTTTATGATGGCTTGATTAAGAACACTAAAAAGAAACAAACGAGAAAGAAATATTATAGGATGACTTCATTTATGGACACTGTTGCTTTGCCTCACACGGGATGATGGAGATGCAAAAAGGATTACTCAAAGTCCATTTCTTCTGAGCAGTGAGACACCCCGAAGGTGTTAATTTAATGGAACCGGCAAGAGAGAGGCATTTCTCCTTGGGAAATTAACACTGAACTGGGGTTTTGTCTCAGTATTTATTCTCCAGGCCAGAAAGTTACAGAAAAGCAACATAGGTGGAGTTATGGCTAAGTATAGTTTAACAATAGAAGCTGGTAACATCAGTGAAATAACAAAGTGACATTCCATAATGGAATTTGCAAAAGGTTAAGTCGATCCACCAACAAAAGCTTGTTCTTAGCAAATATCATGTTTTTCTACAGCAGTTTCCTCACTATTTTTACATAACAATAAAGCAACTTTCTTAACATATCAATCAGTAGGGATTGATCTCAAGGACACATCTGTCCTTGAGAGCCAGCAACTTTCCTGTGTTACAATTCTATATCTACAAACAGAGACTTTAGCCTGGGGAATGTTTCCTGTCTTTTGCAAGGCTAACATTTCTATATGTAATTTTAAAAAGTTAAGCTATACCTTAAACTACAGGGCTTTGGAAACTAGGCCCTATGAAATACATTTGTTTTATAAATGTTAGTATATTCCACAAACACAAAGTCAAATTTCTTTTTTTTTAAATTTTATTTTGTCGATATACAATGTGGTTGATTATTGTGGCCCATTACCAAAACCTCCCTCCCTCCTCCCGCTCCCCCCTCCCATCCAACAATGTCCTTTCTGTATGCTTGTCATGTCAACTTCAAGGAATTGTAATTGTTATGTCTTTTTCTCCCCCCCGTTTTTTTTTCTTTTTTGTGTGTGTGAATTTATTTATTTATTTTTATCTCCCACCAATAAGTGAGAACATGTGGTATTTCTCTTTCTGTGCCTGACTCGTTTCACTTAATATAATTCTCTCAAGGTCCATCCATGTTGTTGCAAATGGCAGTATTTCATTCTTTTTTATAGCTGAGTAGTATTCCATTGTGTAGATGTACCACATTTTCCACACCCACTCATCTGATGATGGACATTTGGGCTGGTTTCAACTCTTGGCTATTGTAAATAGTGCTGCGATGAACATTGGGGAACAGGTATACCTTCGACTTGATGATTTCCATTCCTCTGGGTATATTCCCAACAGTGGGATAGCTGGGTCATATGGTAGATCTATTTGCAGTTGTTTGAGGAACCTCCATACCATTTTCCATAGAGGCTGCACCATTTTGCAGTCCCACCAACAATGTATGAGAAGAGTTCCTTTTTCTCCGCAACCTCACCAGCATTTATCATTCAGAGTCTTTTGGATTTTAACCGTCCTAACTGGGGTGAGATGGTATCTCAGTGTAGTTTTGATTTGCATTTCCCGGATGCTGAGTGATGTTGAGCATTTTTTCATATGTCTGTTGGCCATTTGTATATCTTCCTTAGAGAAATGCCTACTTAGCTCTTTTGCCCAATTTTTAATTGGGTTGCTTGCTTTTTGCTTGTAAAGTTGCTTGAGTTCCTTGTATATTCTGGATATTAATCCTTTGTCAGATGTATATTTTGCAAATATTTTCTCCCACTCTGTTGGTTGTCTTTTAACTCTGTTAATTGTTTCTTTTGCTGTGCAGAAGCTCTTTAGTTTGATATAATCCCACTTGTTTATTTTTCCTTTGGTTGCCCGTGCTTTTGGGGTCGTATTCATGAAGTCTGTGTCCAGTCCTGCTTCCTGAAGTGTTTCTCCTATGTTTTCTTTAAGAAGTTTTATTGTTTCAGGGTGTATATTTAATTCTTTAATCCATTTTGAGTTGACTTTAGTGTATGGTGAAAGGTATGGGTCTACTTTCATTCTCCTGCATACTGACATCCAGTTCTCACAGCACAATTTGCTAAAGAGTCAGTCTTTTCCCCAGTGTATAGGCTTGGTGCCTTTGTCAAAGATCAGAAGGCTGTAGGTGTGTGGGTTGATTTCTGGATTCTCTATTCTATTCCATTGATCAGTGTGTCTGTTTTTATGCCAGTACCATACTGTTTTGGTTATTATAGCTTTGTAGTATAGTTTAAATTCAGGTATTGTTATGCCTCCAGCTTTATTTTTTTTGCTCAGCGTTGCTTTGGCTATGCGTGGTCTTTTGTTATTCCATATAAATGTCTGGATAGTTCTTTCCATTTCTGAGAAAGTTGTCATTGGAATTTTGATGGGGATTGCATTGAATTTGTATATCACTTTGGGTAGTATGGACATTTTCACAATGTTGATTCTTCCAATCCAAGAGCATGGAATATCTTTCCATCTTCTTGTATCCTCTCTAATTTCTCTCAGCAGTGGTATTTGGTTCTCATTATAGAGATTTTTCACATCCTTGCTTAACTCAATTCCTAAGTATTTTATTTTTTTGGTGGCTATTGTCAATGGGCAGGCTTTCTTGATTTCTGTTTCTGCACGTTCAGTATTGGAGAATAGAAATGCTACTGATTTTTGTGTGTTGATTTTTTATCCTGCTACTTTGCTGAAATCATTTATCAACTCCAAGAGTTTTTTAGTAGAGGATTTAGGCTGTTTGATATATAATATCATGTCATCTGCAAACAGGGACAGTTTGACTTCATCTTTTCCAATCTGGATGCTCTTTATTTCCTTTTCTTCTATGATTGCTCTGGCTAGTACTTCCAACACTATGTTGAATAGAAGTGGTGAGAGTGGGCATCCTTGTCTAGTTCCTGTTCTTAAAGGAAAAGCTTCTGGCTTTTCCCCATTCAGGATGATGTTGGCAGTGGGTTTATCACATATGGCTTTAATTATGTTGAGATACTTTCCATCTATACCTAACTTATAGAGGGTCTTTGTCATGAATGAATGTTTAATTTTGTCAAATGCTTTTTCAGCATCCATAGAGATGATCATATGGTCCTTGTGTTTGACTTTATTAATATGGTGTATCACATTTATTGATTTGTGTATGTTGAAACAACCTTGCATCCCTGGGATGAATCCCACTTGATTGTGGTGAATAATTTTATGTATGTGTTGCTGTATTCTGTTTGCTATTATTTTAGTGAGGATTTTTACATCTATATTCATCAAGGATATCGGCCTGTAGTTTTCTTTTCTGGTTATATGTTTACCTGGTTTTGGCATCAGGATGATGTTTGCTTCATAGAATGAGTTTGGGAGATTTGTGTCTGTTTCAATCTTTTGGAATAGTTTGTAAAGAATTGGTGTCAATTCCTCTTTGAATGTTTGGTAAAATTCTGCTGTGAATCCATCTGGTCCTGGGCTTTTCTTTGTTGGGAGCCTTTTGATAACAGCTTCAATCTCCTTTATTGTTATTGGTATGTTCAGATTTTCTACGTCTTCATGGCTCAGTTTTGGGAGATTGTGTGTGTCCAGAAATTTATCCATTTCCTCTAGATTTTCAAATTTGTTGGTGTATAGTTGTTTACAGTAGTCTTGAATGATTCCTTGTATTTCAGATGAATCAGTTGTAATATCACCTTTTTCATTTCTAATTTTTGTTATTTGAATCTTTTCTCTTCTTTTTTTTGTTAGCCATGCTAATGGTTTGTCAATTTTATTTATCTTCTGAAAAAACCAACTTTTTGATTCATTGATCTTTTGTATTGTTTTTTGGGTTTCAATTTCATTGAGTTCTGCTCTGATCTTAATGATTTCTTTCCGTCTGCTAACTTTAGGTTTGGATTGTTCTTGTTCTTCTAGTTCTTTAAGGTGAAGTGTTAGGTTGTTCACTTGCCATCTTTCCATTCTTCTGAGGTGAGCATTTAATGCAATAAATTTCCCCCTCAGTACTGCTTTTGCAGTATCCCACAGGTTTTGGTATGATGTATCATTATTTTCATTAGTTTCAATAAATTTTTTGATTTCCTGCTTGATTTCTTCTTGGACCCATATGTCATTAAGTAGAATGCTGTTTAATTTCCATGTGTTTGTATAGTTTCCAGAATTTCGTTTGTTATTGATTTCTAGTTTTAATCCATTGTGCTGTGAGAAAATACATGGGACAATTCCAATTTTTTTGAATTTGTTGCGACTTGATTTGTGACCTAATATGTGATCTATCCTGGAGAATGATCCATGTGCTGATGAGAAGAATGAATATTCTGAGGTTGTTGGATAGAATGTTCTGTAGATATCTGCCATGTCCAATTGGTCTAGAGTATTGTTTAGATCTTGTGTTTCTCTGCTGATTCTTTGCCTAGATGATCTGTTTAATATTGACAGTGGGGTGTTCAGGTCCCCTGCTATTATGGTATTAGTGTCTATTTCCTTCTTTAGGTCTAATAGAGTTTGTTTTATAAATCTGGCTGCTCCAACATTGGGTATGTACACATTTATGATCGTTATGTCTTCTTGATGGATCAGTCCTTTTATCGTTATGTAGTGTCCCTCATTGTGTCTTTTTATGGTTTTTAGTTTAAAGTCTACTTTGTCAGATATAAGAATAGCTACTCCAGTTCATTTTTCTTTTCTGTTTGCATGGTAAATCTTTTTCCATCCTTTCACTCTTAGTCTATGTGGGTCTTTATGGGTGAGGTGGGTCTCTTGAAGGCAGCATATAGTTGGGTCCTCCTTTTTAATCCAGTCAGCCAGTCTGTGTCTTTTGATTGGCGAATTTAAGCCTTTTACATTAAGAGTTGTTATTGAAAAATGTTGATTTATTCCTAGCATTTTATTGATTATTGTTTGGTTGTCTTAGTTGTCTTTTGTTCCTTGCTTTCTGATTTACTGTTTGTTTTCTGTGTTTGTTGGTTCCTTGGGTTGTAGATAGCCTTTTTGTTTGTTTGTTTTCTCTTCATGAATGCCATTTTTATTATACTAGTGGGTTTAGATTTTTCTTGGGTTTTTATGGCAGTGGTAGTTATTTTTCAGGAACCAAACCCAGTACTCCCTTGAGAATCTTGTAACAGTGGACATGTGGTGGTGAAGTTCCGCAGTTTTTGTTTGTCTGAAAAATACGCTATTTGCCCTTTATTTCAAAAGGATAGCCTTGCTGAGTAGAGTATTCTTGGCTGAAAATCTCTGTCTTTTAGTATTTTGAATATATCATCCCATTCCTTTCTGGCTTTTAGGGTTTGTGATGAAATGTCTCATGTTAGCCTGATTGCGGCTCCCTTATAGATAATTTGACACTTCTCTCTTGCAGCTTTTAAGATTCTCTCTTCGTGTTTGAGTTTTGCCAATTTGACTATAACATGTCTTGGAGAAGACGTTTTTGGGTTGAATACATTTGGAGATCGTTGAGCTTCCTGGATCTGAAGATCTGTGATTTTTCCTATACCTGGGAAGTTTTCTGCCACTATTTTGTTGAATATGTTAAATTTCTAAATATGATATTGGCATAAGTAAATTTAGCATTGTATAAATAAACCATAGACACATATTTTCTCCAGAAATACAGAAATGGGTTAACAGAAAATCTTTTGCTATAATTTATCACATTAATTATATTGTTCAATTCAATTACAAGGTTTTGATTGACTGAAATCACAAACACAGACACTGCTTGGGTAAATAAAATATGCTTTACTTATCTAGAGAAGGAAGTCATATTAAATTTGAAAAGTCCATGATTCAGTTTAAACATTTTAGTTTGAATTTTAAATACTATAAGATTTGAGAAAAAAACTTTACAAAAGTGATGCCTGTTATTCCTTTGCCTCAAACATACTATTCTTTGCATTTCTTTTTGACTCCTCCTAAATAATGATAATTGTCATAATAATAGCTAATATTTATTGAGTGCTTTTGATGAATCTTGATAACAATTCTCTGAAGAAAACTAAGCTCCAGGGTGTTGCATAGTGTGTCCAAAGTCACAACTAGTAAGTGTTAGAGCAAATCAGTGTAAACCCAGTGAATCTACAGTTGTACTTTCCACCCATGTAACATTATGTATATATACTATGTAAGCATCCAGATCTCCATATTTACCATAGTATTTCACTGAGTTGGGCTCACAAGTATTTACAATGGTTGGACATTAGGTTATTTTCAGGTTTTGCTATCACAAATACTTGGCTATGACACACCCATTTAAAAAATTCTTTTGAACAGTTTCCTCTTCTTGGGATATAGACCCAGAAGTAGGATTACTAAATGTGTGTTTGAATATCTTAATGTTATGCCATACACTGCCAGATTACTCTCGGAAAAAAGACTGCAGTGATTTACCATGATCTTTTTAAAATCATAACAAAAAAAATTCAGAGCTGTATAAAAATGTATAGATATTAAAATTTGTGGACGTCCATATGTAGTTGACTACATGGCTCTGTAAGGAATCCTAAATTGGTAAAAGTTGTCTGTATGTATAGCTTATGAGATGAATTTTTTAAAAAAGTGATATGAACTGGGGATCAGTTTTGAGCCTGTCTTTAATTTTCTTATATTTTATTTCTTTTATTAAACAGGAATTGATAATACATACATTTCATAAATAGTTAATGAAAAGATGCTATATATAAATGCAAATTGTTTTTTACCTGTGGTGTGCCATGAATATAGGACAGCTCATATCTATTTCTGCATTTTCAGTAGCTATGTATTTTCTTTTTAATTGCCTTTTGCTAATATCATTTGTCCTAGAAAATACATTTTTATACAAATTGCCTAATAAAGCTTTGATTAATAAATATTAAAAATTATTATGAAAACTTTTAAATATGGAAAAATAGGAAAAGTAGTTCAATAAACTTCTACCTATCACTCAGATTATCAGGATTTTGCAGTATTTGCTACATTTACCCCTTATTTCTTTGCTAATTTAGTTTAAGGCAAATTCTATACATAATGTCAGTTCACTCCAAAAAACTTCAGTATGCAGTTCTAAAAGAAAAAAAAAAAGCTATTCTCACAGTGTTACTATCACAACAAACATTAAAAATAATTCTTTGGTTTCATCTCATACACAGTTCATAATTACATTTCCTTAATTTTTAGAAGTCTCCTTACAGATGGTTTTTTAGAGTAAGGATTGGAACAAGTCTACACGTTTGGTAGTGTACCTCTTAAGTCTCTTTTCATATAAAGCAGTCTCCTTATTAGCTTCCCCCCCCCCCATGTCACTGACTTGTTGTAGGTGTCCTGTAGAATGCCAGTGTTCTGGATTTGTCTCTTTGCTTTCTTTTGATGTTATAATTCTTCCTGCGTTCTACCTATTTCCTGTAAATAAAAGTTGGTTCTAGCAGTTTGATTAGATTCAGATTCAACTTTTTGGCTGAAATATTTCTTAGGTGGTCCTATGTGCTTTCTATTGAATCACATTAGGAGGTACGTTGGGTTGCCCAACATGTTGCATCATTGAGATTGATCAGTGGTTTCTGGTGGTGACAGCCTGATGCCTCCCATGGAAAAGTTCTCCATCAACCTGTTACCTAATGGTTTCATCCACTGATGATTATTTCTTGAATCAGTAATTTCATTTGGGTTGCAAAATGGTGATATTCTACAGTTATTATTCCTTCAACATTTATTAGCTGGAATTCTTCTATAAAGAAAAACTTTCTCTTATGATTGAATTAAATTTTCTTAAATATTTCAGTTCAGTGTAGAGGAAAACATAATATGGTATTTTTTATTTCTGTGGTTATGTCTATGTTTATCTTCTGACTTAACATTTAGACTCATGATGATTTTATTGGAGACTTACTTGATCCTGAATTCAATTACATAATAATATTAGAATATCAAAATACATTAAAAGAGAATGCAGTGTTGCCATTTGGTGTGTCTTCCTCTGATTCTGTTTGTAAAACTGTTCTAATTTTTTGCAAATCCATCTGCTATGATTTGAATAGGTCCCCCAAATTTCATGTGTTAGAAACTTAATTCCCAAATTTATATGTTGATGGTATTTGGAGGTAGGATCTTTGGGAGGTAATTAAGATTAGGTAAGGTCATCAGAATGGGGTCCCCATGATGGGACTGGTGCCTTTGTAAGAATAGGAAGAGAGACCTGAGCTAGCACGTGCTTGCCCTCTCGCCATGTAATGTCCTCTCTCATATTATGGCACAGCAAAAAGACCCTCACCAGATGCTGGCATCGTGATGTTGGACTTCCTAGCCTCTATAACCATGAGCTAAATCAACTTCTTTCTTTATAAATTATCCAGTTTGCAGTATTCTGTTACAGCAACAGAAAACAAACTAAGACTATAACTTTTCCTCTTAGATGCAATGTGAAAAGCAATCATCCTTAGCTTATTGCTGTAATGCTTATACAAAGGGATATGGAAACTGGATCAATTGGTTAGATTAGCATCTATCATTTTTCTGTTTTGCCTACCAGCTGTCTTCTCATTGATGGAAATATATAACATCCTTGCACCGCTTCTCCTAAAGCAGCTCTGCTAACAGATGGTGACTTGAAGGAATCCCATAGTTCATCATTAAATGTAGATGTCAACATTTCTGTACATGTTGTGAGGAAATTGTTTAATTTTTTCCATTCTTTGGTGCTAAGTCAGTTAAAAAAAAATAAAATGCTGTAAGTTAATGTTGAAAGTATCTTAGGGAAAGAAGTGTGAAAGATATGCCAGACCTCTGTTCAGAGAGTTGATTTTATGGTCCAGCAAGCACTGTTATCCATCCCCGCATCTCGATAGTCAAACTTTGAAGAAACTCCACTATTCCTTGATATCATGATTGTCCTTAAAAACAGCTGAATGTATGTGTGTTTGGAATTTTTCCAAGGGATAAATGATATTTGAGATAGAATAGTGTTTTATGAAATTTTTTTAGTGCAGGAGAGCAAATCATCAAGAGCCAAGTGAATGGCTTTTGAAAAAGTTAAATGCTTCCAGAAAAATAAAAGGCTTTAAAATGAAAGTATGTGGATATTAACTGATTTGCTTACTTTTGTGGCGATGATTTGCTCTCCCTAACTCACTGGGCTTCAGCCTTACTGGCCTTTTGTGCATCCTTGAGTATGTCAGATATTTTCTTGTCTTGTAGTCTTTGTGCTGCTTCCTCAGTTTGCAATGATTTTTTTCTCCAAAGTATGGTTTTGTCCCACATTTATTTAGTTCAAATGTCACCTCCTTAGAGAAACTTTCCTAGGCTCCTCTTATCACTTTCTATTCCCTTACCCTGCTTTGTTGTTCTTTACCGCACTTAAAATTCCTTATTTGTTTGTTGTCGAATGGCTTTTCGATGAGAATGTGAGCTTCATGAGAGGATTTGCTGTATTCTCTGAAACATACATGACTTAGAATTGTATTTTGGTACTGGTTACAGAAAATGCAGCCAAGAGAGCCTTCAACTATAAGACATTTACTGATATTTTACAGGAAGCCCAAGTGTCAATTGTCACAGGGTTGGGATCGGATCCCAAGACTTTTTCTGTATATGTGCACTGCCAGCTTTGTTGTGTTGTTCTTTGTCCTTACATTTTTTAATTCATGGACATAGGATGGCTGCCTCAGTTGCAGGCATTATGTTTATAAGCTAAGCAAAAAGAGGGGGGAAAAGGATGGTACTAGCAACATGTACCACCTTTATCAGGTGACAGAGATGTTTCAACAAATTCCCAACTTGTGCTTTCATCTCATTGAATAGAATTATGTCATATAACCACCCCCAGGTGAAAGGGAGTCTAGAAGGGGAATATTCAAAATATTCCAAACTCTTAAAGCAGAGGTGAGCAAAGAGGAAGAGGCTTGGGAGTGGCCATTTGGACATCTAGCTAATATCATCTACCACAGTAGTAAAAAAAATTCATTGAATGAGTAAATGAGTATTAATCAAATGGCAAGAGTTGCTTTACCTCAAAAATGCAAGAAATGGTTCAAATTCCTGTTTATTAATATTAATTTGTATAAGGGACTTGGATTTTTGGACAGATATTTAACTAAACTTAAGGACAGTATAAGTACCTGGAATCAAATTCAATAAAAAATGATAACAAATGAAATAGAATGATATAAAGGGAAATAGAATAATAAAATAAAAATTAAAAATAGTAGAAACACATGGTCATTGTTTGTGAGGGACAAAACTTCCTATGGAGGTCTTATAGCCTAGTGATTAAATGACCCTGCAGCTCATCTTGGTGACTTAATTTCTCTAAGCCTCAGTTGTTTCATCTTTAAAATGAGGATAATAAAGTAATTACCTCATTTATGACTATAAGACTCAAATTAGAAAGTATATGCAAATATATAGTCTAGCACCTAGCACTTCACTAAAAAAAAGTTCAAAATTTACATATACAACTAAGTGAAAAGAAATACAATTATCTAGATTTACTTTTTACAACCCTAATTAATACTGATATTCTGTTTGATGTGATGCTTAGCCTTTTTTTAACATCTCAACTAAAATCTAATCATACTTCCATGTTCCTTATATACTTATTTTCAAAATGGCAAAAAATACTCTAGTATATTATCGGGAAGTCTTAAGGTAATTCTGCGTAAAAGAACAAATGGGCTAAAAAAAGACAAATGGGTTGAATACTTTAAATTAAGAAATTTTGTGAGACTAATATAAAACTGTAGTCTGTCACTGGTTTTTTTGTGGTTCATTAGTTACAGTGCTTAGAAGTTAAATACCACTTGGGTAAGGACACATTAGATTATTTTCTGTGGGCAGTCTATCTTGATATAGTGCTGACTTTGTTATTCTCGCATCTAATGTATTCAAGTTGGCATGGAACTGAAAGACATAATTCTCATTACATGTGCTAAGCCAGGCAGCAAGGGAAACAAGCCTGACTAAATGCTTGGATTTCGCCCAATGGTGCAGCAAACTAATGTTGTTTCTGAAAATGAAAACTGTGTCTGTATTAGTCAGCTGGAAATGTCCAGGGCTTTAGAGAAAGTATGAAATAAATGGAGGACACTGTTCCCTAAGTTAACCCCTTTCCATTCAAAGGCACTGAGGTGAAGTTCTCTGTAAATAATAAAGATGCTTGTTGTTAATGACATAGAGCACTTTTGTGATTTTATGCTGAAGGACATATTGTGTGAAATTTTAATTTTAATTTGATGCATTCTTTGGCAGCAGAAGGTAATAAAATTATATTTTAAAAAAAGTGTCAGGAACTGTTCAAAGAGTCCTTGTAGGTCAGTTATGTCATCTACAGGTAAAACATTGGCACTTTCAAGAGTTTTACTTCTTTCTTTATTCATAATAAACTTTGAACTTGCTCTATTTTTTTTCTGTAATAAAGAAATTATTTCACTGTATTTGAGGTTGGAAGTTCTGACCTGATTTTTAATTACATCACAACTACGCATTGCTCTTTCCTTCTCTGCTCAAAGCTTTCCCACCTTGTTTCTTATTATCTTGCCTCCCATTCACTAAGCTGGTGGAGTGCATGATTATTTCTTAGAATGTGAGATGGCTCAAATGCCTCTTATCAACAATTGCCTATTAGAAAAGTAGCAGGTATTGATGATGTCACAATAAAATTACTTATATTCTTAAAATATGAAACAATGACACAAATGAATATTGTGTGAGAATAAGTAATTGTGCATAAATGATCAACACTGTCAATAGAATTAAGACTTTACCAATTCAGGCAATTTGCATCTCATGTTTATTTAATAAATCTTTTCTCTTAATTTACTAAGAAAACACTAAAACTCTCATTTCTAAATAAATTCTTCTGGGGATGTGATGAATAATTACTAACATAATGAAGATTTTTATCTAGACAATGGGAAAGACACGCATATTCTTTGTTTGGATATGTTGTCCCCCCAAAGCTCATGTTGAAATCTGATCCCCAATGTGGCAGTGTTGGGAGCTGTTTAGGTTATGGGGACAAATCCCTCATGAACAGATTAATGTGGGGGTTGGGGGGGTCGGGGGTGGATGGAGGGGAGTGAGTTCTCACTCTGTTAGTTCCCTCAGAGCTGGTTGTTTAAAGGAGCCTGGCACCCCCTCCCTCCTCTCCCTCCCTCTCTCTGGCTTCCTCTCACTTGTGATCTTGCACTCACCGGCTGCCTGCTGTTTTCGGCCATGAGTACAAACAGCCTGAGGCCCATGCCAGATACAGCTGTCCCAGAGTCATGAGTAAAATAAACCTTTTTTCTTAACAAATTACCCAGTCTTGGTATTCTGTTATAGCAACACAAAAATGGATTAATATAACATCTTTAAAGAGAGTCCCAAATTTTAATTTTATTTTTGGAATATCATAAAGTGTTCATTGAATTGTCATGACTAGTTTCCCATTCACTTTGGAAGCCTCAGAGTAACTGTATGAATAAATGGTTAAAGTGGCCCATCACTGTACTTTGAAAATTGAAAGTCGCTGTCTTTGTTCTGAAAGGTCATAGAGATTAATATGACTGGTTTTGTAGCAGTATTTCTCTTGCATTTAGTATTCAGCAGTCTTTTGCCAACTCTCCTAAAATTTATATTTTATGATGGAGTTTGGAAGTGGTTGTAAGGACTCAGTTTGGGCACATATTTAGTCTTCTTTATTTCAACCAACAAACACTTATTGAGCACCTACACTCATCTGTGGACTCTACTGAAACTGGCACTCAGTTATTTCTCTCATCTATACTTATAGTGAATTGTGAAAGGTCTGTTTGGGAACTTGTGGTAAATTGTGCCTAAGTGAATACTTTGGTCTCCTCTTCCCCTGACTTGTTCTGATATGAAGGTTGCAGGAAGGAATAGGAAAAAGTTACTGTATATGATATAAATATAAATTTTGAGGTTGAATAATTTTGCAGGTTTGAAGATTTGGGAGCTGCATTTCCAATTCTCACTTAACATTCTGAGAAATATGCGTGGGCATAGAATCTCCTACATTTTAAGTACTCAAGAAAAAATAAAGTTTAAAAAAATCAGAATGTCAGTATCCTTCACAACACTTTTCTTATTTATAGGTGTCTGCGGCAGCTATTAAAAAGCTGTGTCCCACTACATCTCACCTCCTGTATCTAATTACCTTAGGGAATCTCTAGGCTCTGCCTCAGGGACCTAGTCATACGCTTTGCCTGTCCTTTGCAAACACTTTGCTTCAGATGCAGTTCTTTTCCTCTCTGCAACCTAGAATTATCCTTTATTTTCTGAAAACACCTTCACGTGGACTCAGATTTCTATTTTCTTGGCAACCCTGGTCTGCAACAAAGACCTGGGCCTACTCCTTGTTTTCCTGGGCCTGTATTGCCAAAAAATAACCCTACAGTGATGGACGTAAATTTGAAATTATGTTTATTAGACATTTTTCATGTATAATAAAAAAATCAATTAGTTCAAATATTACTTCAATAATTGACATTAATGCTCTTGTAAGATGCTTTGGCTTTATCAGAATATTCTTTTACTCATTTTCTTACAGTTTTGAACAGCTTAAAGAGAAATTTTAATCTTTCAAAAATATCTGAGATTTTAATATCTCCACATTGATTCTGAAAAGGAGTCTTTTCAAAAATGGACTACCTGTAGTTTGCCTCTGTGTGCCAAAGTTCATTAAAATGATATCAGGAATAAGTGTGAAGAGCCAGGTTTCCAAGGGCTTGTTGTTTGGTAGTATGAACCAAAACACAGCCTTTTAAAATGAAACAGATTTATTTAATAAAAGAATAAGCAGAACAATAGGAGTCACAGCAAGAGACAAGTAGAGAACAGGTGGCAATGAACTATAATCAATATGCCAAATAGAGGTTGGTGATGTTACTAAATCACAAATATCAGTCAGTGTGGGAGCTATCATAACATTATCCTTCTGGAGAGGAAAAACCTCTGGTAAGACACCCTCTGGAATGGTGGTTGCTTACCTGCTGGGACTGGCTTCTTTCACTTGACATAATGTTTCAAGGCTCATGCATGTTGTAGCGTATATCAGTACTTGATTCTTTTTTATTGCCAAATGATATTCTATTGTATAGATGTATCATATTTAATTTGCTCATCAGTTGATGAATTTGGAGATAAGTGCTGAACAGAGATGCATTCTTTCTGTAATAAAACTGAAGCAAAATTTTAAAGTTGTGCCGCAGCTTGCAGAGTGAAATGATTGAGCAAAAGAATGGAAAATTGGAATCTGAGTTATAAAAGTCAATAATTTTTTAAAGCAAATGTCTAATATTTAATTTAAAATTTTCTACTGTGTTGATATGCCCTCTCCCTTACTGTTACCTCCAAATCTCTATTTAAGTCAATCATGACAGCTGATGTGTGAGTGGGGTTGAGAGTAGGTGGAGGAAATGAAGAAACACGGGGCCGTGTTCCATGTTTAGGTTGACATCAGTGAATAAGACTTACAGGAATCACAGAAAGCAGAGAACAAGAATTCAGAAGAAGCAGGAATTAGTCAGAGGAACCCTGAATAAGAGTTTTGAGACTCCATAGAGCTCTTAGGGAAGACACTGGAAATCACACAGGCCATGGACAAGAGTTCTAGTTTATCTACATCTTTAGATGCAGGGAAGCCCTGGGTGGCATGCAAGGACCACAATGAATGAATATCTACTGTGAAATATGACTCATGTTTTTAAAAATCATTTGTACGTAACTGGGGTTGTTTAAATTTTTAAAAAAATTTTTTGAGTACATGATCCTGGTTGTCCCTGAGTACCCACTGGCCTGTGTTTGGTTTGGGAAGAACAGGAATAAGTGCAAGAAGAGCAAAGATAATATCTAACTGCCCATGTTCAAAAGTAAGATTTTGCAGTGTTTGAAATGAGGTTGTTGTCTTCAGAAATGATTCTCTAAATTCCTTTATCGTCCTTTCAGCTTATTGAGGTCTAAGCTTGGTGGCTGCTCTAGATGGTGTTATGTACAAGAAAGATATCATTTGGGTTCCACCGTGTAAAACTTGGGGCACAGCCCATATGAAAGTGAACTTGATAACAAAATGGGATATGATAGAGTGAGGTTTGAAGTGTAGATTTACTGTGTGGTGTGGACTCTGAGTGGAATTCAAGCCAGCCTGCCAAGGAATCTTCCATGATTGGATGAACCCATGGGCCTGGAGACTGATGGAAGATGAGGCAGAAGATCGAAGGTCTGTAGCCAGAAAGAGCTGAAAGGACACAAAGCCAGTAAAGGGGATGTGGACCTGAAATCCCAAGCCATGTGACACTGCTGCATCAGAGCAGTTTGATGCAGTCCAAATGAATTGCTGTCAAGGAGCTGTTTAATGTGTTGAAGTAGACTAAGCTTCCTATAAGATTGGGCATTTAGCAAATATATTTATCTCTATCTTTATCTATCTATCTATCTGTCATAATCCATCTGTATATTTTTTGCTTACCAGCAGGTAGGAACTTAGACCAGAGTCATTATAAATTAAATAAAGAAATTGCATTTTCTCTGCACATCAGAGTTATAGTGAAATTTAAAATTTGTTGCTCATCCACATATATACAACTATTATCTGTTGTTAGATTATACCCTGGTTTTTTTACTAACTCAGTCCCCCTCACTATTTTGAAACTGTTATGAGGATGTTGCCAGGGAAAACCTGTCTATCCTGTTCTTTGTGTCATGTTATTTTCTCTTTTCATTTACTAATTGTTGTCTGTAGTTGTCCAAAGCACAAAGAAACAGGTGGCTGGCAGTGTACTGCCATGAAAAGGAAATTAATGATGTACTGGTATGAAAAGGAAATTCCAAATGAATCGATAGCTCTCTGCTCTGAGCCTAGCTCTTCATTTCATAATAGCTTGAAACACTATGATGATACTAATTAGAATTTTCTTTTAAAGAAGTGTCTTGCCATCATGGTATTATTTTTAATCCTTCCAGGGTCAGTTTTCCCACTTCACTGTTTTCCTTAGATGTCTGTTGAGTTTTTGCTGAGCAATCATATTTTTGAAATGAGGAGTATATTGATTCATAAAGTAGCTGGTATGGATCTTCCTTATAAAAGATCTATCTTGAATGGGACAATTGACTATATAGACTTCCCTTTAGACTCCATCAGTGGAGATGGATAGATTAGCTTGGAACATTCACAATTTTCGAAGTAAGGGAGATTTTATGGGGGTTGATGTAGTGGTGATTGTGTTAGTTTGCAAGGGATACCATAACAAAATGCCACAGACTGGGTGGCTTAAATAACAGAAATTAATTTTCTCACAGATCTCTGGAGGCTGGAAGTCCATGATCAATGCTTATAGATAGCTGTATTGTCTCTTTGTCTTTACATGGTTTTCCCTCTGTGCCTGTCCGTGTCCTAATTTCCTCTTCTTATGAGACCAGTTATAATGGAAATAGGGCCCACCCAAATGACTTCGTTTTAACTTAATTACCTCTTTAAAGACCATTACTCCAAATACAGTGACATTGTGGGGGTTAGGATTTCAACATATGAACTCGAGGGAGAACACGAGTCAGCCCATAATAGTAATCTTTAGTGAGTTTTACTCCTTGGAGGAACTGTAATTCCTGTTTTATTCTTCAGTTCCACTGATGTATTCTGGAGCTCTTGCGGGCTTGCTTTGCGTATGTCCCCAGTGCAAACACTCACACTAATAGTCCTTCCCAAGCAAATCTTACACTGTTTGTAGTGGAAAGTTCATGGGGCTCCAGCTGGAGATGAATTTGTCTATCATAGACTTAGCCCTCCTTGAATGTGCATCTGTTTCAACAGAGAGAATGACAACATTCTCTATTACAGCCTTCCCATGTATGTAAACTAAACTGTTTTGGTTTTGTAAGGCTGAGTTTATAATTATAATTCCAGAAGTTTGTGAAAATAACCTGAATATCATATTTGTAGAAGGCATACTCTCAACTTCACAGTGCAATGAATTTATTCTTTTTTGTCTACTTTTACTGTTATTTCAAAGAGATTTTGGGAGAGAGGAGAGGAATGTGTGTCATTTGTATGGCATATTGAACCAGAAGTTAACTACAAAATCTTAAACTATTACATCGCATTTCTTTTTTTTTCTTTTTCTTTTTTTAAAAGATGACAAATAAGGGGATCTTAAACCTTGACTTGTTGTCAGCACCACACTTTCCCAAGTGAGCCCCGGGCCGGCCCTACATTGCATTTCTTTATGTGGTTTATATTTATAAAGAGACATTGTATATGTTGTTTTTTAATTCTCAGAACAATCTTGAGTCTTAGCTATGATTGAACTTGTCCTCCTGAATCCTGGGCTTTTTGTTTATACAGTATAGATGCTGTTGCTTATGCCACAGAGCATTTAAGATAAAAAGAGATCATTATAAAGCACCTGAAACATAGTAGACTCTCTAAAAACATTCACTTATCTGTCTAGTACTAAGTCCTATAGCATTTTTAGGCCCTGGCAATTATGCCCATAGCATAGTTATGCCATTACAGTGGACTGCAATGCCCATTCATTCTCCTTCCTCAAGTGCTTCTGTGTATAGTTCCCTATGCCACTGGCTTATTTTCAGGTCATTAGTTTATAAAATTTCTCTCCTAAGGATTCACTTACATTTAAAAAGTTAATAAAATTTCCGAGATTAGTTTCTGCATGACACTCTTTAATAGAATGATATGTTCAAAGATTTTGGGTTTTTTTTTTTGTCTGTATGGATACATCCTTTTCGGTTGATTAAATATATTGTTTGTGGCCACTGAATATAAGGAAAAAATGCTCTATTTTAATATTGTTTCTTCAGTTAATCTGATTGATTCATATTGTTTTAATATGCAGTGATCTTGCAAGATGGAAAGTTGTTGACTAACTGTTACTGCAATAAAATCCTTACAATGCTCTTGTGCCATTTTTGTTTCAATGGCCTCTTTTGCTATTTTCTCTGTTCCCCTTTACTTTCTCATATGTCTCTTGGGCTTGGATTACAAGTCTGAATATACAGTGTGGGCTTGGTGCATCAGATCTTTTTATGTGCCCAAGTCACTGATCTGCTATGATATGTGAGTAGTGTTTCCAGACCGATTCGTAATTCTAGGTAAGGGAGAGATCTTCTATGTTCAGGGTCATTGACTCTCACAAGAATGGAGAATAAGATGAAAGCTCAAAGCACATTATCTGTTAGATTTTAAAACCCTGAGAATTTCAAGGGAAACATAATCCGTATGTATCTCATCTGCTTACAACTTTCCTTATCAAAATGTTGTGCTGTTAAGCTCGGAGGAGCCCAGGACATCAGTTAAACCTTTTAAAGGTTCCTCGTTTGGTTGTGTAACAGGAAATCATGTTTTGGCAAGTAAAAGAGGCTCTGTCTCTCTTCTAAGTCCTTTATTTCTCAACATCTATTTGTTTTTATTATCCTCCAAATTGAGAGATTTAAGACATATTTATTTTCATATTATTATTAAAAATGGACTAAGACTATAGGCATATAAATAAGAAAAGAGAGAGAGGGAGTAGGGCACCACTATTTTGACCTGGAAATCTTAAGGGGAAAGGAAAAGACTATAGGTGAATAATTTTCCTTTATTTTTAAAAATAAAAAGCTTAATTCCTTGATTTGTGGGGACGTAGCTCTTAATGAAGTTGGAGGAGCTTATTTTATAAGTGGAAACAGTGCTAGAAGGAACTTAAAAAATTCACGGTAAAATCAATAATAATTTGTATATTTTAATTTCCAAATTGATATATAATAATTTCAATGCCCACCCTTAGTGTTCTGTGATGTTAAACAAGAGATGAATGGTAAATGAAAGCTATCCTATAGTCACTGAGATTGCTTCCAAAGGATTCTCTTATATCTTTGCATCTTACTGCCAGTATAAGTAGAAAACCAGAATTAGAACTCGAGGAACCTAGTAGTCAGTTTCCAAATATCTACTGTAAGTTTAGTTCACTCTTGATAGCTTTCTTATATATAAATAATTTTTAAAAACCTTGAAAATAGATAATATATGCAAATGACTTACATAGAACAAAAATTGTTCATATGGATTGAATTAGGTATAAAAGATATATATCAATATTTTTAAATATAAAATTTTTAATATTATTGATAACTATTTATCAGATGACTCTTATACGACCTTTGAATTTTGTTGCCTTATCCTCTGAAATAGTTCATGTATATGATTGTATTCATAATTCACAATAACAGGTGTTATGGATATTTTCACTTGCTGTATTGTCCTACGAAATGCAGACTCAGAAATTGCACCAGAACAGATATGATTTCAGTGAAGTGAGACTTTTATTGTCTTGTTTTTGGCAAAATCTTAGAGATTTCAAAGGAAATGGTAGAGAGCCCAGCACAGAATTTATTTGTCTGAATTTCTTCTTTTATGCTGGTCTTCCAGTTGTACATGAGTTTGGATTTTGGATCTGCTATGTGACCTTGGGCATTTAGCAACCTCTCTGAGCCTGTTTCCTGATTTCTACAAAAGGAGAATAAGGACTATATGCCTCACAGAGTGTTTTGAAGGTTAAATATGATCTCCAAAGTGTACTGTCAACAAGTGATAGCTGTTAATATTTTCATTGTGGCCACTGCTACTACTAATGATGACAACAAATTTCCCCCTTCAGAATGATTTTAAGGGCTATGTTTGTTCTACCATTCAATGTACTTTGTTACTTGAAAGTCACACCATTTCTTTGAGATCAAAGTGTCAGGTTTGCTTTCCTTTCCAGATTTTTTTTAGAATTTTGATGGTTCCTACTTTGGAGATGACTTAAAAGATAGATTATTCTACCATTAAATCAATCTGAAGTTTGTCATTATGATAAATAGATTTAAACACGGATCGAAAGTTAACACCATTTTTAAGAGTATCACTTCTGCTCCTCTGGGTCATAACAAAAAGAAATGAGCATTAGTGTTCTCTGCCAACACGGCATGAGTTACAAGAAGTTAAGGCCCTTTCCTCCTCTCATAACCAAAGAACAATTTAAAAGGAAGTGTTAAAGTGAGAACTTTTCTTTTTATAAAAGTAAAGGAAAAGAAAAATCAAATAAAAAATTGCTGCCAAGGGAGAACGAGAATTGGAGAACTGTGACAAATCCCTCTGGGGTCCAGATCGTTGGCGCAATGAGAGAAGTTAAAGTGAGTGGAACAATGGGAAATCAGTCATGAGCCTGAAGCTAATTATTTGGCTTCTGAACAAAAGGAGGAAAGAACCAATATTTTAGAAAGGGAAGAAAGCCCAGGGAGCTGGTGCAGAAGTAAGTTCCTTTATGTAAGAACAAAAAGTCAGAGAGAATTAATAGATGATTTACTGGAACCGGAGTGGCATCTAAGAAAGACTTGCTTGTTCTAAAGAGGTTTCCTTTCCCAGATAGGTGAAACAATGTTATAAAATATTGCCTTTAAGAAAACATTTGATAGTATATTTTCAGCCTTTTAAACATATTCTTTGATTTTGTTCTTTTCCTTTACAATTATAAACACAGGGGTCTCTCTAAGTCCAATGAGCATCTAACTGAGGCTAAAAATGTGTTGTTTTTAGTATGCCTAGAGATTGCCATTTTCCCCTTCAATTGCATTAATAATATTAGAGCTGTGTGTGTATTTTTATTTTACCATTTTCCATACTATGTGAAAGGAAATGTAATAAAATATTTAAATGATTGCAAGATTATAAAGAAAAATAACTGTTTTTTGAAAAGCTGCACTGCTGTTTGAAATGTTTATCTGAACATTGTTAAAAATCTGCTCCACACATAGATTGTGTGAATATAGTGTAGGAAACTGTGGGCTGAATGAAAGTTGAGAAATCTCTTTAAGTGGATCCCTAAAATGTACTACATGATTCCTTTCCTACAAAACACTTGAGTGAATTACCTGCTAGATTTGGAAATCAGCATTGTTCAGCTACCAATAAAATGAAATAGTTCCATTATATTAACATTTAAATGAAGTAATTGGGAATAGTTGGGTTGTGATGAGATGTAAGTATTTTACTAGGAAACTCTAGGAAAAGTCAATGCTGAAAATGCCAGATTAAAAATTTTCTTGTTGCTCAAGATGGAGTGTTCATCTATGTTTGGGGCCAATTTATGTCATCAGCTTTATGGACTGTTTTTCTCCTTTTATATGGGACAGAACAGAGGGCACACAAGAGCAAGAAGAAAGAAAAAAAGAAACCCCAATCAGTTCATGGCTGCTTTCATGTTGTGCCAGACATAATCATCAAACATTTGGTTAACTTATTGGGAGAAAAGAAATGTAAGACTCTTAGTTGACAAAGTCTGCCATATAACTTAGCAAAAATATTTAACCACTGGTTAAATATGTTTCAAAAAGGCATAACTTAGTATAAATAAAAAGAACAGGAACTTAGGATCTTGGATGGAGCTGGGGATCTAGTCTTGATGCTACATTTATCTCACTGTGCAAATTAGAGCGGATCACATAACTTAATTGAGCTTCATTTTCCCAATATGCAAAGGAGGTTTTGAAAGAGATGACTTTTATGAACTCTTTGAGTTTTAAAATTCTGTGATTCTGTTTTTCATGTTCAGAATGTTAGAAAATGATTTTCATAAGTAAGTTACGAATAAGGTATTACAGAATTCAGAAGAAGTTGCTTCTGACTTTGAGTTTCATGGATTTGAAATGCAGATATGGAGAAAAATGCATCTGGGTCAGAGGAAACTGCAAAGATATGAAGATATACAATGAAGCCTTTACAGAGAATAAGTGCTTAAACTTTTTAAAAGCTGTGCTCTTTTTTCTTTTTGGAGGCAGCCTTTATAAAAAACACACCTCTGTAATAAAAAGTCTTAAGTAAATGGAAATCAAAGATTAAAGTACAAGGAGCCTTTATTTCTGATATCCAAAATATATATTCATAAACCCATTGAAAAAAACTTGTACAATACAAAAATTAAAGTAAGAAAATAAAACTCACTTGTAATTCCAACATGCAAAGATAATTACCGTTAATGTTCTGATATTTTGGTGTACTTCCTTCTCATCTTTATTTAATGCATAAATATACATATATTTGTATAATTATTTGTACACATTATTTCATTACCTGTCTTAGAACTTAATGTGTCATACAGGATTGATCCTTCCTGGCTCCTTTTTGGGAACGTTTGATTCTGTGCTCCTCAGTCTGCTATGTTAGGGTTCAGTTTTGTTCTTAATGATACTCTAAATGCTCGCAGGAGGCAGTGTAGGCGAAGGCTGGGTCATAATGAGAATATTTATTAAGACCTGGTGAGTATTTTTTCTAGAGAATTGATTCACTAAGCATTACGTTCTAGGTTTCCAGAGGGCAAGGAAGAGTCTTTGGTAGCACCATGGCACAGTATTGGATTTCACATGGAGTAAGTGCTCATGTTTCTTGCACTGCACTTTTAGGGTAAATGATTCTGTTAGAGGAGGTTCAAATGCATAAAAATCTTTCTTCCTATATATAGTATGTATGTTTATCACTAGAAGCATTTGTAGTGATTTAAGCTGAGATGTGTGTTAGTAGAAATACAACTAACACATCAAACTTTTAATCCCAAGGATATTACTGCATAGGAAAATCAATTTGATTTAAAGAAAGATACTAAGTAAAAAATAAGACACAGTGTTATTAGGATGTGGCAAAAATTGTGAAACTTGCCGAATGACAAATGTTTGGAAACACAACTCTGCCCGATTTGCTGGACTGAGCAAGGGGTATAAGTATTTTTCCTACTTTCTTTGTTACTTCCTTTAATGTAGGAGTAAGTACTTAGTCTCTTTTTAAACAAATTTAATTTATTTTAATTTATTTTTAACGGACAAATTAAACTCATATATTGTGGTGTACAACATCACATTTTCTGTATATGTGTATATTGTGGAATGGCTAAATCAAGCTAATTAACATATCCATTACCTCACATACTTATTTTTTTGTGGTGAGAATATTTAAAATCTATTCTCTTAGCAATTTTCAAGTGTACAATACGTTGTTATTAACTATAGCCGCTATGCTGTACAATAGATCTCCCAAACTTATTCCTCTTATCTAACGGAAATTTTGTAACCTTTGGCCAACATCTTCCCAACCCCTTTCTCCCGCTCCCCAGCCCCTTTGTAACCACCATTCTAGTCTCTCATTTTATGAATTCGACTTCGTTAGATTCCACATTTAAGTGAGATGATGCAGTATTTGTCTTTCTGTGCCTGGCGTATATAACTTAGCATAATGTCTTCCAGATTCATTCATGTTATTGAAAATGACATGATTTTCCTTTTTTTTTTTTTTTTAAGGCTGAATAGTATTCCATTGTATATATATACCACATTTTCTTTATCCATTCATTCGTTGATGGATGCTTAGGTTGATTCCATATCTTGGCTATTGTGAATAATGTTGCAATTAATATGGGAGTGTGGAATATCTCTGACATACCAATATCATTTCCTTTGGATATATAACCAGTAATGGGATTGCTGGATCATATGGTAGTTCTATTTTAATTTTTTGAGGAACTTCCATAATGTTTTCCATGTTGGTTATACTAATTTACATTCCTACCAAACGGCAAATACTTTCTGTATGTGAATTATTCTGGGTTGAAAATATTGTTTGTGTTCCAGGTTACTTCTCTTATTGCTGTTCAGCAGATCTGATGAACACTTTTTCAGCCTCCTCTGAGGACTCAACCAATTATTCTCAACATTTTTTCAAGCGTTGTTTGCTATTCCCTTGGTTTTTTTTTATTTGTTAATAATGATACTGTAAACACATTTTCCTTTCCATTCAGAATTGTCAAGTGTTTGATGGGAAAGCTGTGCTATTCTAGTTGTTGAAGGTATTCGATAATATAAAACAGAGCCATAGATTCTAATTTGGGCTCTGCATTTAACTAGCTACTAGACTGGAGATAGGCAGTTCTGACATTGGTAAAATGAAACAGGTAATCTCTCTAGTGTTACTTCTAGCTCCAAAAAAAAAAGTTCCTAGATCTCCAATCTCTTTGTCCAAATGCGTTATAAGGTTTAAAGTTGTCTTCCTTTGTACTTTATAGTAAGCCATATCAAGCTTCTTAGAGTTCACAGAAGTCACTATGTTCTACGTGATTTCAGTTTTCTCCATTTCCCCCAGTTTGTGAATATTAGACTGAAATTCCATGAAGAGAGAGCATTGGTTTTATACATGAGATATTAAACAAGCATGCATAATCACCTTGCCTATTCTTTGCTATGGAAGTCTCCTTCTTCCGTCAGGGTTGCAATCAGGGTTGTAAGCTAGAGGGGATCTCCCAGTGTCCATACTTAGAGCCCCTGAGTCCAAAATGTTGATATGTGATTTTTGGTGTTATTCAGTGTGATTTTTGTGTGCAAAGAAGACTATTCAGAAGTTTACTTTTCGTTAAAAAATTAGTCATACCTAGTTCTTTGTTCTGCTTTTAAATTTAGCTTACACATCCTATCATTTTGTTTATAAATCTAGAAAATACTAATTATATTTAAAGAACTCTTAAATAATGTTTAGTCCAATTTAATCAAACACATATTCTTTCAAATATTTTTAAGTGTCTTTATAGATTAAATATACTTTATTTTCTTTATAAATACTTCTTTGACCTAGTGAAACCTTCCAAAACACTGTTTTTTTAAAAAACTCTAATTAGTTAAACCTAGAAATATGGTGAACCTAGATGCTGAATGCTTTGTATAAACTTAGTAATATATCAACTTAAAATCATTAATCTAACTCAATCATTCAATTATACATTTTAAATTGGAATCATAAGGCTGTCACTCTAATAGGCCAAATTCTTTTAAACATTATAAGCACAGAAAATACCACATATGTTCATCAGACTCTTTTCTAACACAAAAATATTAATATTATGGTTTTGATTTTCTTATATATATTTTTATACTTTATTTTAAATCTTCTTGGAATTGAAAAGTGTGAACCTCTAAATGAGATGGTTACTCTCTTAGTTACTGAATGTCTTCATCAGTTTGGGCTGCTGTAACAAACAACCATAGACTGATTGGCTTACACAACAGAAATTTGTTTCTCACAGTTCTGCAGCTGGAGAGTCCAAGATCAAACTTCTGGCAGATTCAGTGTCTGGTGAGGCCCACTTTCTGGTTCATGTCCTCACAGAGAGAAAAGGATGAGGGGGCTTTCTGGGATCTCTTTTAAAAGGGCACTAATCCCATCTATGAGGACTCCACCCCCAAGACCTAATTACTTCCCAAAAGCCCCACATCCTAATACTGTCACATTGGAGGATAGGATTTCAGCATATAAATCTTGGGGTCACAGAGGGGACACAAACATTCAGTCCATATCACTGAGGTTGTCTATGACTAGACATTGTTGTCTTGATTCTTGTTGGAGACCCTGATGGGACACACTGAAACACATTTGTAGTTGCCATATCAGTAATTCAGTGATTCCAACAGGGTGATCATATAGCCCACCACCCTGAATTTGAGTGTTACATATTGCTTAATTCTCTGGTATGTTAGAGAAGTCTATAAGTCTAATCAGGAATATAACTTGATTGATTTTACATTTCTTTGGCATCTAAGAATATATGTATCTTTCCTTTCCAACTCTAAAGACTTTTGAACTTAATGAGATTCTAAGATATAAAATGGTTTTTTAACAAATAAATGTAAAGATATTTGAATCTGATGAAAGCTTAGAATATTTTTCTTGTTTTTATCTCCACACAAATATTGAAGTGATATATGATTGACATTGGGTATAGCTCATGCTTTTGTTTGACTTGCAGTCCCAAATTAAGAGATCTATTACTAGAAAGGAAAGCCCAAGTCTGAGTTTTATGGACCCTCCTCTAACTTAGTTAAATGGCCTTTTGTATGCACTTTCTCAGGGCCAGACATGGTTGGTACTGGATACTGAGTTGATTATTATCACCTAGGAATGCAGAGACCATTAATTCTTCTCTGGATGTAGTATAGAATTTAGACCAGGCCGAGAATCAATTCTGGGAGTAAGAGAAAAAGACAATTGGTTGCGAGAGACTCCAGGCTAATAAGATCTTTTCTTCCTGTAAACTGAGGCACATTCCCTAGGTAAGCTATTGGTCCTACACCAGGGCAAATAAGCTGACCTGAGGGAGACAGACATCAAGGCCTACACTGCCAGTCTCTGTAATGCAACTGTCTAGTCCATCTGAACATAAATCTTTGTCTAGATTAATTTTTCTTCTTTCCTATAGTTTTCTATTCTTTATTCTTAACTTTAGGTCCTTACATTCCTTGATTTCTTTTAGGTTGACAAGAAATTGTTTTCAGAAGTCAACATGAAAAATCTGTCTTTTCTAATTTAGAACTAATTCATACCCTGCTCCATCCCATCTCTTACCCTTAACAGAAAACATTCTCTTGTTTTGGTGTAGCCCTATTTTACTTAATGATTTTGGTGTCTTTGATTTACATTTCATAAGCACAGGAAAAATAGGATAAATCTAATTAAAGCCTCAGCTGCAGAATACACACTTCCAGCTTTCCTCTTAATGTGATAGCATTCATTCTAATAAAAGGTAAGGCTTCATTTCAAGGGCACTCTCTGGGTGATGCAGATTCTTGAGTTCCTCTGTGTTTTGTTGAAACTCATTTTGTGCTTGAATGACTAAAGGGATCATGGATGTTTTTATATTCCTCAATGGATGTCGGTTGTAATCAAGTTCAAGTAACAAACAAAGCTCAACGTGAATGAACACAAGAGTGTCATCTATCAGTAGCATCTCCATATTTGACTTATTGTGTCATTCATAATAAAGGCAAAAGACAGGCTTTGTTATAGGAGAACACTGAACCTCTCAGTTTAGTTGGTTCAGATTATTGTTGATGTATCATTAACTATAGAAGTGACCTGGAAGGGAGCTGGTTTCTCTGCTCCGTATCTAAAAATGAATCACTGTACTGCTGAGAATACTGTGAAACTAATGTAGGAAATCATTTACAATACAAAAATACAGTCTAAAAGCCTGAAAAATTCTCAGTCTAGATATTAGACTGTAAATAATTGAGGACTTGTTTGCAAAGCCCCTCGACTAAAGAACTAGTTTTCTTTCTCTGATCTCTTTAAACAAATGTTATTCTGCTTGTTTTTTTCTGGACACATTATTATCACTGACAATAATAAGAATCAAGGAGCTAACATAAACTTTGTACCAATATTTTTCTAGAGGAGACTCTTAGTTGTGAGAAAATTGACCTGTTCAAATAGCGCAAGTGAAGAGGAGGAGGATAGTGTTCACTGAAAAATACTAAAATATTATGGAATCTGAGAAGAGTAAATAAAGTAGTAGGGCTTTTTCTTAGTCTGTTTTCTGTTGCTATAACTATGAATACCTGAGACTGGGTAATTTATAAAGAAAAGAAGTTTGTTTGGCTCATGGTTCTGGAAGCTGGGAAGTTCAAGAGCATGGTGCCAGCATCTGGCAAGGGCCTTCTTGATGTGTCACGACATGGCAGAGGGCATCACGTGGTGAGAGGACAAGAATGTGCCAGCTCGGGTCTCTCTCATTTTACAAACCCGTCAGTCCCATCCATAGATGCCCTACACTGATGACCTTATCTAATCCTAATTACCTCCTCCTAAAGGCCCTACCTCCAAATACCATCAACTTGTGAATTTGGGGGTGTTTCCAACACATGAAATTTGGGGGACTCATTTAAGCCATAGTAGGCTTCTATACCTGAAGTCAAGAACTGAGCTTCCTTGCTCTGTCTTTCTTTCTGTCAGTGTTTATTCCATTCTTCTCTCTCTCAGTCAGCTTCTGAGCTTATTCTTCTTACACATCTGATGGGCTCAGACTTCCAGTGCCTCAATTCCAAAATCCTTACAGATAAATCTGATTATTAGTAATATGCTGCCTGGACTTAGCCCAGGGGTTCATCCCTGACTACTCAGACATGATCAAGAATTGCAGAGTAAGATAATGTAGACATGGGTGTGGTAGGCTTATCAAAGTAGCTGTGGTTGGAACAGACATTGATAAGTATGTCTATTACAGTCTCTATGGTGTGTCTAAATCAATAGTCTTAAAACTTTTTCCACCACAACCCACCAGAATAAATACATTTTTTTCATTCCATTCCACCATTCACCGATGTGTTAATTCTTGAAACAACTCTTCCCTTTATTACATGTGAGGTACTCTAATATTTCCCTTTTTATTTTTTCTATTCCAATTCATTCCATTAAATAAAAGCATGCTGGTCTTGGCTCACTAAACTGATTTCATCATCCACTAATAAGCTGCGACAGTAGTTTCAAAAGCACTGGTCTGTACTTTTCTCGATATTGTTTTCCTTTGCAGCACTTACTATAATTGCAGTTGGATCTCCTATTATATTTTGTGGTTTCTTTTGCAGCAGATATCACAACTGTAATTGCCTTTCTTGTTAAACTGTAAACCATGTTAAAGCAGAGACTGTGTCTGTCTTGTTTACTGCTGTATTCCCAGCACCTAACAGAGTTCCTGGCACATAGTAGATGCTCAGTTGAGTAAATATTGATGAATGAGTAAAAGAAGACCTAAACAGATGGCACCCTTAATGGGCTCACCTGGTTCTTTGCAAGGAAGAGATTCAGATACATATAAAACTGGCTAGTTTGGTATAGCCCTGCTGATAGAGAAAGCAGATGGACAGGCCCAGCAGGAGGCTCAGTGGAGCAGGGAGGGCAGGCCAAAGAGCTAGATTTCCATGTAGTCACTGACAGCTGACCAAAAAATTGGCTGTGATAGAGGAAGAATCGGTGTCAGGTCTGAGCTCAGGTGTCTTGATTCTTCATTTAAAATTTATTTCACCAAACTACAATGCCTTTTTGGTTGGATCTGCAAAATTTCATTTTTGGTATTTTAATTTTTCCCTGTATAGATCATAACAGAAAAAGGTAGGGAAAGAACTACAGTTTCTTGACATAAAACACCACGATACCTGTTTTCCAATGAGACAAAGACATTTGGTTGGGGAGGTTACTAGCACAGAGAGCTCTTGCTGCTCTCCTCCTCCTGTTGAATCACTGACTCCCAGCCCATCAAGATTCATGTAACTCATGTCTGCAGTTTATGGCTCCTCCTTGTCTCTAGAAGTTGTTTCAAAAACTATTTCTTGTAAGTGGCTATTTTTAATGGCGTCACATACTTTCTTTTCCTATTTGCTCAGAGTTTGAATCTATAGGACAATTTAACAATTATAGTGGTTTTGTCTATAGATCTATGGAATAATGTGTGGGTGTAAAGCTACATTTATGTAAAAAGCAATTCATAGAATGATAAGCTTTCTATAATAGCTCCCTGGTGCCCTCAAAGCAGGGCTGAGAAGACTGTTACTTTAACACTCAGCCACTTCCATATGTTTCAAGTCTTAAGTTACAAGGTGTGAATCCTCCACTTCTCAAAATTAGTCAATTTAATATGGAGTTAAAATTGTCAAAGTACAATTCAATTCATTATACATAGGATATAATAAAATTTATTATAGGATATGATATAAATTTATTATACATACATATTTCCAACTCTTTTGGAAGGGGAGAACTTAATCTTAGTCCAGTGTTTTTCAGTTCTTTTTAATGGGCTATATGGGCTTGCAGAATATAGTGGACAGAGAAGGGAGTTTTCTTCTGCCATATACAGCCATTCCAGCTTTAATTAAATAAGTATAGAAACACCTTTAGCAAGTATGAATTTTGTCCATAGTTCTTGAATGAATGCAGTTCATAGCTTTTGGAGAACAGTTTTTTGCTCTTCAGTCCAATCCCATTTGGTTTCTTAAAAAGAGTGGCCCTACAAAGAGTGGCTCAGAGTGGGAATTTTTGCTGGGGCTAGGACTTTTGGCCTGTAGTGTTCCATCTTCCCAGAGGTATCATAAAACCACTTTCATCTGAGGTTCTGTGCATTCTCTTGGCACTATGGGAGTTTGGTTCTGGTTTCTGCTCTAAGAGTAACCCACAAAACTCTGCCAGTCTACCCTACGGCCCATTGGGGAAAAAAGCATGTTACTATTTGTTGTTTGTGATATACTTCAAGTAAAGAGATAATGACTATATATATATATATATATACATATATATATAATACACACACACATATATATGAGGGTATTTTTAAAAGTTCATGGAAAAATAGAATTAAAAGATAATGTGAATCTTTCCATGAACTTCTTGAAGTACCCTCATATATACTATTCTGTGCTCTCTTCCTATATATGTATATATTCTTTATATGCACTCTAGAAATATTTTGTCATTAAAGATCTATTTAGCTAATAAGAGTTTTCTTTCATTCATGAAAAAAGACAGGATGTATTTTTCTGGAAATTGTTTAGTAAATATATAACAAAAATTAGATATAGAAGTCATTTAAAAGTTAATTGCTAATGTTTTAAAAATATCTTTTGATAGTACTGTGGTTTTGTTTTTAAAAAGTTATATTTTAGAGATACATACTAATATGTTTTTGAAGGAAATGATCTGATATCTGAAATTTTCTTCAAAAATGTTCTGGAATTGGGGAGTGATGAGTTAATAATAATATCTATTTTTCTGTATATGTTTGAAGTTTTTCCTAATAAAAAGTACACATGCATTTAAAATACACATAACTTCTGTTCTCTGCCCCTACACTCATAGGGAAAACTGGTAGAAAGGAGGTGCAGATTTCACGCTCATGGAATGCTGCCAGTATATCTCATGCAGTGTAAAAGTGTGGCCCTCATGCTCTAAGTTGTCAAAACATCCACTCAGTGGCACTAAAGTGCATGCACTTATTTCCAGGAGTGTTTAGCCCATTTTCTATTCATTTCCTCATCATTAAACCTCAATTGCAATTGCACAGGGTGCCACAAGCTAAGAATCAGGTGAAACTTCCTATGAAAATAAATGCAGAAATTTCCAATCATGTCTGTTCTATTAAAAGCTAAAGGAACACCT